>NC_141875.1:111508343-111659858 GCF_056163025.1 Triticum urartu | reverse complement strand
TGAGTAGTACAAGAGTTGATCTACCACGAGATCGGAGAGGCTAAACCCTAGAAGCTAGCCTATGGTATGATTGTGTGTTGTCCAACGGACTAAAACCCTCCGGTTTATATAGACACCGGAGGGGGCTAGGGTTACACAAGGTCGGTTACAAAGGAGGAGATATACATATCCGTATCGCCTAGCTTGCCTTCCACGGCAAGTAGAGTCCCATCCGGACACGGGACGAAGTCTTCAATCTTGTATCTTCATAGTCCAATAGTCCGGCCAAAGGATATAGTCCGGCTGTCCGGAGACCCCCTAATCCAGGACTCGCTCAGTGGGTGTTACAAGTTGGTATCAGAGCCTTCCCTGACTTAGGAGCCCCCTGCTTGATTGAATCGCTGGCGTTGTTGAGTCTAGAATTTATTTGAGTCTTATAGGACTATATATATCGGAGAGTAGGATTCTTTTTACTCCTCAGTCCCTTCGTCGCTCTGGTGAGGCTTCCTGACGTAGAGTTTGTCTCTTCTCTTCTCAAATTTCACTAAATTTTTTAAGGATCACGTGGGTATCTTGGAATCGTTTCGATGGTTTTGTGACGAGAACATTGTTCTTGGTGCCTCCTGAAATTTAGGGGTTGTGGCAGTGTCCCGGGGAGTTCAGCTCCGAGGTGTTGTCATCACAATTTTATCGTTGTAGTTTTGGAATACCTGAGTTCGCCGACATCGAAAATCTCCTTTATGCAGTTGTTGGTGAGATAACCTCGACGCCACCCAGTACCGGGGCAGGAGTTCGGGGGTATTTCCATAACTCGTATAACGGATGCTTTTCGAAGGTTGAGGTAAATGATTTCCGAAGGTTTCTTGGTTATGTGTTGAAGGATGGATACATCTGGATGTAGGATTTGCTAGTTTTGGGTGAGATATTATGCTTCCCCTGTATCCCCAATACCTGATTGCATAACCAGAAAGTTTCGGGAGTTTATAAGTGGGAATTCAAGTAGCTCCTAGGATATCTTTCCGACAGATGTATGATATGAGATCGGGGTTCAACGTCTAGTGGTCCGCCTATCCACGGTTGGTTTTACAGTGGTCTCGTTGTGTCTTAAAGAGTCCTTGGCTATGCTGACTCGGGGACTCTTCGTATGTCATGTGCACTGCCTTGTACATGATGGTGCTGTACGATCGAGCCCGTGTGGGCCCCACCACGAAAACTTCGGACGAAATCTCTATCATATGTTTATTCCGGCTTATTCTGCAAGTCAATCCTCTGTTTTGTTTTGAGTTGTGGTATTCGAGTTGCTTTGAAGTCAAGTGTTGATTCCATACCTTTCCTAAGTGGTGTTCTCATACTCCTATGTGAATACCAATCCTTCATGATCATCAAGATTGTCATGTCAATTCTTTTTCAACCGGCGTGTTTCTCTTCAAGCGGATCCGACCATGTCAACATCCGCAAGATCAATTATCAGTTCTTCTCAACGATGTTCATTTCATTCTCCCAAGTTGCCTTTGTTTTCCCACCCTCCCACCCTTTTTCTTCGAGGACTCGGATTTCTTAATCAAGTATCCATTTTATTCATGTGAAGTCTCTTCATTCTTTTCTTTCAATGTTCGTATCCGGTGATTCTCATGAAGATTCTAAAGGAGCCCCAAGTTCATCATTCTCCATTCTTTTCTTCTTCGGTGGATTCAATTCAAGCTTTGTCGATCATATCTTTTCCTCGGTTCAAATGTTTTTCTCATGCCGGTGCACCTCTTAATCATTCCCCGCTTACTATTCAATTGTTACGGAGTGAGAAGACATCTCAGAAGATTCGTGTTTCCACTCTGCATTCGTTCGACCTATTCCGAGGTTGTTATCTCATTCAAGCTATTTAACTCAACCGGTGCAATCTCCTTTTTCAAGTAATCGTTCAACGGTGTTTCTCTTGAGTGGGCCCTAACCCACATGTCTTTTCCCAGGATCTTACCTGACTCTTCTAATTTTTTCCCGAAGCTATTCTCAAATCTTTCAAAGTTTGACATAAGAATGAATTATCATCAGTCAAATGTCTTTCTCCAAGATCTTTCAAATTCTTTCATCGTTGGGTCAACCTTTCTATTTCTTCATTCCGGAGTTTCTCAACAATTTCTTGGTGGTGTTTTTCATTTTCATTCTCGGATTTGAAGACCGAAGAAGAGTTTTCCTCCAAATCTTGCTCCATTCTCTTCAAGATTCATGGCTCTAGCTTTGTGCTATCCTCTCATAAGTGTTTTTGATTTTGGGAATTATTTTCACCCATCCGGAGCAATTCAGGAGTCTTTTCAGTTTGATTCTCCGGAGCCCATCATCTCAGAATTATTCATTCTCAGCTTTCAGCTCTCATTCTCCAAATCTTACTGGTGCTTCATTCAAGTATTCTCTAATCAACTCATGATTCTCTTCGTTCTCATGTATCTAATTCTCTCAAGCATCTTCATTCGCTTTTCCAATTATACCCGGTGATTTGTGCCTTTGCTACGTTCATTTTCAATTCTTACGGTGGTTCGTTCAAGAGTTCTCTTCCTTTTTTAACATATCAATTCATTCGTTCTTTCTAAATCCTACCGGTGGTTCGTTGAAGACCTTCCCAAGTTGGTGCTATATCTCTGTTTAATTCTTTTCAACGAGAATAAGTAGTATGCCAAATCTGTGCTTGTCATCAATCTAAATTGATGATGGATAAGCATAATGTAATTATTATTCTTGTTTCATCGAGTAAACTCAATTCCTTATTCCGGAGGCTCATCAAATTCTCGGTTTCACTTGATTCATCTTTCTTTTCCCGGAGTTCCAAGCTCTCTCAATTTTCTCGTCATGAAGATCCATCTAATCATTGCAAGTCTACACCTTGCGTTTTCAACTTCTCTTTCCTTTCGTTTGATCATTCTTTTATTACCGGAGTTCTTCATGGAGGCTCTACATGGTGGTTTGTCAATGATTCTTTTCATTCTTCAATTGTTCTTCAAGATATCTCTCGAAACTATGATCCGCCAAGCTATACTTCAAGTTTTCTTCATCTTGCAATCCGGAGTGCAATTGTTCTCCCTTATCTTTTGAGGTGGTAATATACCATTCTTCATTCACAAGAATGAGATATTTAAACCATCAATCTCTTCATTGGAGTTATCTTGGGTTATATTTCACCTAAAGCCTTCCCTAAGGATTGTTACTATTTATGGTGCTTACAAATGACCCAAGTTCTTCATTTATCCTCCCGGTGAAATAGTTTCTCGTCTCCTTGTTGACCTCAATCCAGTCTATTGTTTCCGTTAGTGGCAGAATTTCACCTCATAGTTTTGAGATGTTTTTCATAAGCCCACTATAAGCTTATTCGTTTCGTTGTTGGTTTTTCCAACAATTCTGTTATAACCTTCTTGGAAGGGTGCTCTCCAAGCTCATTTCTGGAAGAAGTTGGCATTTTTTCAACATTCTTTTATTCCAATGAGCTATCTTCTATTCTTTCTTCCGAAGGCATTGTGATGTTGCTATCTTCACTCATCATCTCGGGTTGTGAGGACCGTGTTCTTATCCATTTTTAACCGGAGTGTCGTGTCCTTCATTCAAGCTCTCTCATCTTATCAAGTCTTGCATCTCTTCTTAACCAGAGTGATGTTTGAAATATTTCTTACACCTCGTGCCATTCTTTCAATAGTTCCGGAGGCAGTGTGTTGTGCATCTCTTCAAGTTTCCTCTCATCATGTCAAGTGCATGTTCAATTCCTTTCATTTACGGTCGGAGTGCTGCCCAAATTATATCATTCTTATTCCTTCTCAATCTTGTTTTAACCGGAGTGTTGTCGTAATTGATCCTTATCGTTCCTTGTACATCTCATCTCAACTGGAGTGCTGTCCAAATTTGTTCTTCCACGTTCCTCTTTTTCTAACGGAGTGTTCAACTTTGTTCATCTTAGTTGTATTTTTTCTTTCAATTTGTTCAACCTCGCAAGGTTTGTTGGTTTCACTCGTTTGTCAAAGAAGAAACTTTGTTTTACCTCTTATCCTCCTCTTCCTTTTCCCTCCGGTGCCATCCTAGATCTCGGGACGAGATCCTCTCGTAGTGGTGGAGTGTTGTGATGCCCCAAGACCGGAGCTTCAGATGCCTTCTATGATTTCTGGGTTTTCGTTGTGTGACTTGTTTGGTTCGTTGCATTTATCATTGCATCATGTGCATTGCATCATGCCATCATGTCTTTAATCTTTCCAACTCACTTAAATAAATTGCATGGATTTCTGATCCATTTAAATCGATACATGCTATCGGACTACCAAGAAGTTGAAATGCTCTACTACATCAATACATGTCATCAGGCTATCAAAAATTGGCATGTTCTACATACTAAACTATGGAGAAATACCATCCATGGATGCCCTTGAATTTGTCGTCGCCTTTGCCATTTTTGTTGCGGAAATGGTGACCGAAGACGCAAAATGGATCGAGCCAGATCTGCTCAATGCTGAAGCTGTTTGACCCATCATGGTCCTCCTTCTCCTCTTTTGAGAGCAGGCCGGCCATGGCACGTACCACTCACTTTTCGTCTCGGGCGAGGGCGCAGGTGCTCCTCGATTGCCACTTCTCGGGGATGCAGGCACAGATGGCTTCGTCGTCCAAGGCATCGTGCGACTTCGCCACAGCCATGTCGGTATCGAGACGGACGTCCACCTCCCACGCAACCTCGCATGGTGGGAAAGCCACTCCCAATAACCCTCATATGTCTCTACACCAGAGTTTGGGTGGCATTTGGCAGACATACCTCACCGTGTATGTTGAGGGCGGAGGGCACACACCTAGAGCCTCCAACCCCGGTGGATACGAGCGCCATTGCTACTTGTGAACTGTGTTGGGATTTCCCCGAAGAGGAGAGGATGATGCAATACAGATAAGTATTCTCTCAGTTAAGAACCAAGTTTATCTATCCAGTAGGAGAACCACGCAACACCTTTTTAGCATCACTTGCACACAAATAACAAATCCTTGCAATCCAGCGTGAACAAGGGATTGTCAATCCCTCGCTGGTTGATGTTTATCTTTTATGTACCTTATTTTTCTTAGGATGATGGTAGCATTATAAGATGGTACCTTCACTTAATTTCAAGATAAAAGGTGTTCTCACTAAGTATGCACCGTTGTGAAAGTTCATCATTTCGAAGCACCTTGTGATGATCGGGTGAGATAGACTCTTCGTTCGCATACAACGGGTGTAAGCCAGTTTGACACATGCAGAATACTTGGGAACTTGATGAACCTAGCATGTACAGACATGACCTCGAAACATGGAGGACTAAAAATGTCGAACATGAGTCATATAGTAGATATGATCAACATGGAGATGTTCAACATTGATGACCACCCCATCTCACGTGATGATCAGATATGGGTTAGTTGATTTGGATCATGTAACACTTAGACAACTTGAGGGATGTTGATTTATGTGGGAGTTCACTAGTAATTTTATTAATCGGACCAATTATCATGAACTTAGTCTAAATGTCTTTGCAAATTATGTTGTAGATTGAAGGCTCGCGCTGTAGCTCCCCTGAATTTTAATGCGTTCATGGAGAAAGAAAAGTTGAAATATGATGGAAGCAACTATGCAGACTGGGTCCATAATCTGAGGATTATCCTCACTGCTACACAGAAGGCTTATGTCCTTGATGCACCACTAGGTGAGCCACCCGCTATCGCAAATCTGGACACTATGAACATCTGGCGGACAAGAAATGATGACTACACGATAGTTCAGTGCGCCATGCTTTACGGCTTAGAACCGGGATCCAAAGGCATTTTGAGCACCACGGAGAATATGAGATGTTCTAGGAGCTGAAATTGGTATTTCAGGCTCATGCCCGGGTTGAGAGGTATGACACCTCCGACAAGTTCTTTAGCTCCAAGATGGAGGAGAACAAGTCCGTTAGTGAGCACGTACTCAAATGTGTGGGTACTGCAACCACTTGAATCGGTTGGGAGTTAATCTTCTGGGTGAAGTAGTGATTGGCAAGGTTCTCTAGTCACTGCCATGAAGCTACAAGGGTTTTGTGATGAACTATAATATGCAAGGGATGGAGAAGATGATCCCTAAGCTTTTTGCAATGCTTAAGGCCACAGAAGTAGAAATCAAGAAGGAGCAACAAGTGTTGATGGTCAAAAGACCACTAGTTTCAAGAAAGGCAAGGGAAATAAGGGAAACTTCAAGAAGAATGTGTTGGTGCAATATTTGCGCTCTTTTGTTTTGGAGATTGTTTAGAGAAACAGGCACAGACTGATTTGTTTGCTAGTGCACACAGAGAGAAATAGTCCATGCAGAACCAAAGAGAGTGATGTCTGCAGTGTAAGTTTGAGGAACTTCACCGAAGAATATTTGTATTGCAGAGAAGAATGAGCTGCATCTGCTGAAGACATGTAGGTGAGAAGATCGATGTGAAGGAGTTAATCCCTCAAAAATTTATTGCTGACGTGAAGCAATTGGTTCGGAGATTTGGTCTGAAGAAACTTGACTGCAGCGAATGGAAGTCAAAGACAAAGTGAAGATGTAGTATTCATTTCGGTGTTCTTCTTTCATTTATTTGAGTCATAGGACCTCCGTACTATTTAGAGGGGTATAGGTTCTCGAAGCTTAGACCCGCTGTGATTCTTAGCCCAAAACCTATGCGAGACTGAGAGAGATCTCTTTATGTTTTGAATGATTACCTGCCAGCAGTAGACATTTTTCTTCATGCTGCAGGAGATATCTTTCGAACTGAGGAGTTAGCATTACTTGCTTAGCAAGAAATGTTACTGTTGTGCTCAATTTCCGACCGTTGGACTCATGTCGTTCGGCCATTGGATGCTCCACATGTCTAGTTTGGTCTTTTCCCTTTAGAGAAGGCTATGGCTATAGATAGCCAACCCGCTCCAACGTTGCCCATTGGCTGCTCCGCTTAAGATTTCCGAGAAGATTGATTAAGCATCTCCTCTCCGTGTGATTTGAGTTTAAGATCCACGGAGAGAAAAATCAAGAGCCGAAACTTACACAGTGGTTGAGCATCACAGTAGTTCCGAGTTAGAGTTCTTGTACCTATTACTCTTGAGAGTTGCGCACTCTCTAGATGGATAGGTGTCGGCTCGAGTGTTGAAGAGTCGTTGTCTTCACCAAGCAAGATCTTCAGCAACTAAGAGTCATTGTGGTTCGTGAAGAGGTCTGTCGAAGGTTTGGAGATCACCGACAAGTATCAACCACGAGTGAAATCAAATAGAATCTAATCAGCTCTGAGTTGAAAGAGAATAGGGTGAAGAGAGTTTTAATTTTGTGTTAAATCACAACCCCTCCAACCAGACGTAGTCCTTCGGCAGAAGGGTGAACTGGTCTACCAAATCCATCTGTCGCCATCGAGCACCACTAGTTCACTTTACTTTACTGCATTACCTTAAGCAGTTTACATTCGTGCTCTGTGACGATAGTTCATCTGATCATTCATTGACTACTGCATATCTTTCATTTTAGTCATTCCCATTTGTTCAAGTTCGGTACTCATCTTGTTGTATTCTCATCATTCAGCCTAGTTGTCCCAGTCATACAAGTTTCTCTTCATACGTACCTTATTAAGACTAGCGTGATTTCCATGTGTCGATTTCTTTCACCTCATCTTTGTTATTTCTTGTGTTTTTCTTTCGTAGTTCATATCTACTTTTCTCTCATGCTACTACATTTGTTCGCATGTTGCATTACCATCACCGTTGTCAAACCTGTGATATCCTATGATCGTACTGTTATTGCTTCCTACATCGATATATATATGTTCATCAACAACGTGCTGGATTAAGATCTTTTCTACCGAACCTTATTTCCTCTGCTATATTTGGGATCAGTTCAAAACATTCACAAGAATTTTTGAATCTCCCCTTCGCCCCCTCTGGTCGATATACTCTCGGTCCTAACAATTCATATCAGAGAAGGTACTCCCCGTCTCTATTTATGAAAGGTCTAACAACCTTGGAGTTTTGAGTATGTCGTATGCAGGTAGATCCTCGCACTCTGAAAGGTTTCCTATCTTCGATGGAAATTACTATATCAACTGGAAAGAGAGAATGAGAATCAATACTTCAAGCCATCAACAAAGAACTTTAGAAGATTGTGGAAAATGGATACACCATTTGGCACCCTGATGCTCCAAATTCTGATGATAAAGCTATACCGCGGTTGAATGCACAAGCAAAAGATATTATGTGTAACAGTATCTCGAAAGACATTTTGATTCGGTTCCAAGAGCTTGACACTACAAAGCAACTCTGGGATGCCATTAAAAATGCTCATGAAGAATTCATTGCCAGAACAGATCCTCACACTGAAATGCTTTGTGCTATGTTTGCTGGTTTCAGAAGTCTTTGTATGGAAAGTACTATGACCTCACTGATCGGCTGACCAATATTGTTGAAAGACTTCATCAACGAGGAGTAACAGATATCACCGATAGAGATGTGATCAACAAGCTATTGAGTGCCCTCACTACAAAAAAAATACATTTCCGTGATGATACGTTTTTGTCACAGTAGGTTGCGTTTTCTTTCATGCATGTACATCCATGACGATTTTATGATAGAATCAAGATAGTCATACCTGTGCTGTCGTAGAAGTGTTCCATGACATTACCAAAATTATCATCACAGAAGTGTCCACTTCCATGATGATAAATCGCGTGTCATAGAAGTGCTTTCGTCAAGGGTGACAGACACGTGGCATCCACCGTAGCGGAACACCGTTAAGCTATCGGGTCGGGTTTTGGATCCGATAACCCGTTAATAGCCCCGACCAATGGGGATTTTCCACGTGTAAAATCATCATTGGCTGCAGGAGACACGTGTCAGGTCCGCGTTGGCACAGGTGTCACTCATCCAATGGGCGAGACACGCCTATGATATGTTAACACATGGACCGGCCCATCAAGTTTAAATGGGCCGACCCAACTGAAGGCCCACAAGATTTTGCGGACCATAATGGGCCAGCCCAGCTAAAGGCCCACGAGATTTTGCGAACCATAATGGGCTGGCCCAACTAAAGGCCCACAAGATTTTGCGGGCCATAATGGGCCGGCCCAGGTAAAGGCCCACAAGATTTTTGTGTGCCATAATGGGCCGGCCGAGGTAAAGGCCCACAAGATTCTTATAGATCATAATGGGCCGGCCCAGCTAAAGGCCCATGAGATTTCGCCGACATTAATGGGCCGGCCCAGCTGTAGGCCCACTAGATTTTGAGGGCCCTAGTAGGCCGCCCCATTAACTGGCTGCCATGTTTTGGGCCAAATGTCGGCCCATATTTGATCCGGTCCATTAATGGCCTGCCACGCTTCGGGCCTAATAGTGGCCCATATGAGATTCGGCCCGTTAAAAGCCTACCACGTTCTGGGCCAAATTACGGCCCAGATCAGGTCCGACCCTTTAAGAGGCTTTGGGCTCAGTTATGGCCCATATCAGATTCGGCCCGTCAACTGGACACTATGCTTTTGGGCCCACTTGCTAAAGGCCCACTTAGTAATTCGGCCTGATATTAGTTTTGGCCTGTTAAGGGCCCGTTTAACATTTCGGCCCTATATTAATTTCGGCCTGTTAAAAGCCCGTCATATAGTTGGGCCTAACTACGGCCCGGTTTGCATCCGGCCTGCTCGCAGCCGATATCTGATTGGGCCAAACAAGGACCGAGACAATTTTGGTCTGTTAAAAGCCCGTGATTTGATTCGCACAATCATGGGCCATGGTTCATTTCGGGCTGCTGCCGGCCCGTGAGCTGTTTGGCACGTTTCAGGCCCAACCTACATCGTGATTGCATGACGGCCCAATTATGTACCGTAATTTTACGGTTTGGCCGGTTTACTGCGAAGACATGATATATATACAGTAAAATAACTGCAGCATCGTGAATAAGGAAAAACCTAGACTATACAATAAAGAAATTACGGCATCAAAGTTCACCACTATGATAATAAAGCACAAGCAGATAGAAGATTACATACACTGGGCATCAAAGATCGCCACAAGTGCAAATAAACACGCCGACAAAATAATATACAAAACCGACAGCACTTCAATAGAGTTCAAGAAAGGTTAGCCCTGTTGGGGAGCTACAGCGCAAGCAGCTGAGCAAGATGATGAGACTGCGCTTGTTCAACACTTATATCTTCCTCACTCTGAAAGAGAAACTAGCAGACAGATGACAGGTTTTGCACATAAAAGTATCAGCGCTGACAATTCATCACATTTCTTACTGACGAATAAAGTGACACAGTTTAAAATTGCATTAACACAATATGGTATTGTTCAGGTCAAGACATGGCAGGAAATGACATTGTGAAGGATTTGGCAGCTTCACAGCACCACTGGATTACAGATCAAGAACTCATAAGTATCAATGGTTAATGTGCTGTCAATTTATACCATTTTAGATTGGCAAATAAAGAGACGGTTTAAATAATAGTAGAATGATATGACATTGTTCATAGTTAAGACATTGCAGAATATGACATTCTGCTGTAGTGGGTAGGTTCACCACACCACTAGATTATGGATGAAGAACAGAAGCATACATGCAATGCAAAAGAAGATCACTTGCTCTGTATAGTTTAATTTACATGGTATGAAGAAGGAACTTGGTTGTACAACTGAAAACTTAAATTGATAAAGGACAAACTTTTGCTTATGAATTACATAATAAACTTTAAACAAGCATTTTGATGCAAACACCAAAAATAAACAACTGTTGCAGTCATGCCTAACCAAATATATACAACAAAGTTTGAAGGCTTGAGATGGACAAACTTACATTATTGGTGAAGACAGGCTCTATAAAGGCCTTGTCCATGCTGATGGGGAGGGCAATTCAAGAAGTTTACCACAGAATCTTCTTCAAAAGCATTGCCTTTATTCTACATTTTGTTAAGAGTAAATATAGATGTGATAATATACGAAAAAATGGAGAATATTTAAGATAAGATGAAGAGTGATGCTACGTAACCAATTAGCTATAAATGTAAGTGCAGCGACACAGGCAAAAGTTACAGCCAAGAGCAATGCACAGCTAAACTTCTTCAGTACCAACCTTATGGTAAGAGTTAATATAGATCTGATGTGTAGAAAATGGAGGGCAAAGGAAAATAAGCTGCAGAGTGATGGTACATGAGCAACTACCTGCCAATATAAGTACACTGATAAAGGACAACATGTACTTACAAGAACAATACAGAGCTAAAAAAACATTGGCATTGGATATATTCTACACTAATGTAACCATTCATACAGATTAGATAATTTGGAGCGAACAATTGATAAGCAAGCTATCATGCATACTGCTGTCACATAATGAACCAGGCATGTATGCAAGTACGGTGATACAGGACAACAGGTACTAACAAGAGCAAATCCGCGGGTAACATATTTGTGATATCCTGTCGTTCTTGTCAAACCGGAATTCTTCTTCAAGCATATTTCCTGTAAAAAAGATCTGTAAGGCACATGCGGAAAAATAGAAGTTCAAATTGTCATGTGATTTCATAGACAGTACCTCATCCTGGGAACGAGACCAGTGCATAACAAGGTTTTTCCATTCAATGTCTTCTAAATTTAGCACATGAGACTTCACCTGAAATTCGTTTATAGACTTGCCATCCAAGTGTGATTTCCTCAGGTAACACCGATACTGCTGCAATGCTTCCTTTAAAAGCACAAGCAAGCTTTGCTCGTCATGACTATCCAGATTGACCCTTGCCTAGTTACAACAATGTGATGTAAATCATTGATGTGTTCAATCAACAGAAAACAGAAAATAATAACCATGAATAATAGCACTTACATGTAAGTTGGACAGGAAGATATGAAAATGGTGTTTGTCTTCACAATAATCTTCCCATGATGGGAATATATGCACGTAGTCCCTAACAACATTGAATGCATTGTCTTTTAAACTGGGAATAAATGGAATGGGGTTCCAATCTGCAAGAATTAGCCATCTCTGCAATTGGGATAGGTCTTCGGCCGGTGGACTTGCTGTACTTTTTGCGGAGTGGGATTTTTCTGTGGTACAGCTGGTGCTATGGCAAATGAAATCGGTATACCTTTTGCTGGAGTGCAGGTCCTGTGTGTTGGGGCTAGTGGTGTGGCCAGTGAAGTATGGGTATAGTCTGCTGGAGTTGGTCCTACGTTTTGTGTCGCTGGTTGTACAACCAATATAAGTGGGGTGCTGTCTGATTTCTCTGGCACCACCACATTTTTCAAGGACTTTGCTGGCGCTCCTTCAGGTTCGGCAATCACCCTCTTCCTTTTTGATGTCTGATGCATAAGAACAACATTTGAGTGGAAAAACATGGTATGATGACAGATGGAATATGTATTGATAATGGATGGGCATGGCATCTCGACATATATGATGAGTAAACTAAGAAGATGGCGGTGCAACAAAGTAGAAGAAATGCAAGACAACATATGCAAGATACCCGCAATCAATAAAACATTGCCAAATTAGAACAGGCACCTTGATGGGTGAACAGGACAGGCCATCTACCTTTGACTCCTCGAGGTTAGAATAGTCATTAGGATCATATTCTGAACAAGAATCAACAGGTGGGGAGCGTATGAGTTTCATTGCATCCAGAATGGCACTCAATGCCTTGGTGCCAATTTTGTAAGTCATTGCAGTGTTTAGCTTCAAGAGTGGACTGCTGCTAGTGCGACACAAAGCAGCTACACAGATCGTAGTGTAGATATAACGGGAAAACCAGAAGCATCAGAGTAAAATCAGCAAAGTGGAACTTGCTGGAATATATGTATTGTCGGTACGGCTAGAAAGGCTTCGGATACCAGCTCTCTTCAAGTGAAGGTGCGGTACTGTTAATATCAGTGTAACTCTCAAAGGCGACACAGCTCCCCGCGTTTCCTTGCTATTCTTATAGGATTCAAGTGGGCAGGCCACTACAAATCCTATTCCTACGTTTACAAGATCCTACGAATCAAAGAGGCTCAAAATGTCCATCACAACCGACCGTACAGACCTCTACACTACAAATGTCCCTGCTCATCTTCAGTACAAGGAACATATTGTACTACTATCATACTCCCTCTGTTCCAAAATATAAGTCTTGGTAGAGATTTCCACTATGGATCACATATAGATGTATCCAGATACATTTTAGAGTGTAGATTCACTCATTTTTCTCCATATGTAGTCCATGGTGGAATCTATACAAAGACTTGTATTTAGGAACGGAGAGAGTACACATTAAAGAAGAACGAAAGAGGAACATGGTAAACAAGAGCAAGCAGATTTTGGATAATAAAATGTTGGTTGCGCAGTGCCCACACATGATGAACCAGAACGCATTAAGAATGCAACTCCCAGCTGTCTCTCGACCATTTCAGGCGGTTGGATGAAGATCCTACATCTCCTAACCCTTCTTCCTCCTCTCTGATTCTTCCCATACAGAACACCACACGGGCCGCCGGTCGGACCCCCACCCCCACCCGCGTCGAGTTTTCTTCGTTCGGCGAGGCCCCACAACCACCCGAGCCCCTTCGATCGCACCGGCGAACTCCGGCGAGCTCTGAAAAATTGACTAACACAATTTTGGAATTTAGTCTATTGCGATTTAATTAGTGTGGAATATAAAAGGGGAAAACCATAAGCATTGGGAGTATAGTGTTGAGCGTGCCATGGCGGATCTGAAGGTGCAAACCGGACAAAGGCAACTTCCCAACCAAGACAAGAAATCAGAGTAAAGAAGTGGCGATCTATTTTCTTGCTGCGATAAATAAATTGAGCAGATACGAAAGAGTACCACCTTTGGTGCGGCGCCGTGTATGCATCTGCTGAGAATTTGACGGTGCTGCGGTAGCGATGGCTGTCGGCGGCATGGAAGCAGATCTAGGAGGGTAGATGGTGGCGGCGGGGCGCGGTGGACGAGACGGTCGTAGGAGCGGCGCCGGCAAGGTGGACGACGACGGGGGTGAAGCGAGAGGACGACATGCAAGGATCCCGGTCCGAAGCCATGGATGAGAGAGGTCGATCTCTTGTAATGGACGGCGGTGTCGGGGTATCAGCTCCGGCATGGTGGAGGAGGACGGCGGTGGATGGGGTGGCGGACGGCGGCAAACAGAGGAGGGTGGGGTGGAGAGGGTGTTTTGGCGCCCACGGAGTACGAATGGGGAAAAGGGAGGTAGAGAGGAAGGGGGGAACCATGTATTCAGGGCGCGCTTGTCTCAAATGTGAGGAAATTTACAAACTTAGCCCCATTTCAAATTTCTACTACATCATAGCGACATTAGTCGGTTGGGGATAGGACGGTAATCTTGCATACACCCAATATTTGCCGACGAGAGTTTGTTTTTGGCGCCCACCGTGTATGAATATGAATCGGGGAGGGAGTCGATTTCGGCCGAGGATACACTATGTTTTGGCACCCACCATGTATGAATCCAGGTGAGAGGCGGTTACGTCACGTTTGGGTGAAATTACAAACCTACCGCTATCGAAACCTATAGAAATCCAGCAGATAGGCTTTGCGTGGCAGGGATAGGCAGTAGTGATTTCCATCTCGCAGATTTTGGTTTCGGGCGGTTACTGCGACTTTCCCCGCTTCGTTCAAATTTTGTAGAGTGCACGTTTACCGTGCCAACTCAATTCGAATCCCATTTGTATTTTTTTCCGGGCGGGATCCATTTTCAATTGGAATTACATTCTATGTACGTCATTTTTTTATATATACTTTCAAAAGCACAACAAAGAATTCTGCTCCTTTATATGTATAATATGATTTACAAATACAATGATCTCGAAATCTTAAGGTTGAATTCATAAAAATTTAACCAAATTATGTTCTACTAAAATGTATGGATCAGTAATATCTACATATTAAATAACATAGATGTGCGTGAATTCATATGAGTATGCATGTTTGATAGATCAATTTTGGTTCGAGTATGGATTACATGTATCATCATCTCGAATTCAAATATTTGAATCCCTTTTTTGTTCACTCCTTTCACGCCCATCTCTCTCGCATGCATGCTCCTTCAGGTAGCTATCACTCTCTTTTCTCCAGCTCACCCGCACGCTCACTTCATGTTTCTCCTATACTCGCAAACATGGTCACTCGACGTTTCCCTCGAGAAGTGTCACACTCTCCCTATCATTATACATTACACGGTTTTCCTGATCTCTCACGTCTATACTGTTCTCTGGTATCACTCGGTACCTAAGCTTTCTTTTTCACCGCCACACACACAGTCTCCACTCATCTTTCACTTTGTCTTTCTCTCTATGGGATTCTCTCACACACCCTATATGTCTCTACATATGACTCATACCACTAAAATTACTCTCTCTCTCTCTCCTGTAGACACAACATTTGTTGCAGTCTCCTTTTCGTCTCCATCCCATACTGACATTATTCATTTGTTTACCGATCAGACAACCCCTACTACCGTCTCCTCTCTCTCTCTCTCACAGACACACACACAACTCCTGCTTCCACTCCCCTTCCCGACTACCTTATCTCTCTCACACACACAAAACTCTCGCTTTCGCGCCCCGATTCGTATTTCTCTCACAAACATTTATCGACTAGCTAGCCTCTAGATAGGTTTATACACCCGCAAACTCGTGTTTCCACCATCGTCTCTCTCCTGCTCCTTGTATCTATGTAGATTTTTCTTCCCTTCTTGAGACACGCCCTCTCGATTATGCACACACACACTATCGCCTCATTTTAAGCTGATACCTATCGCACACACACTCCTTGTGTCTTTGTCACACATGCACTCCGTCCTCCTCCACTCTCCCTCTCTCACACACACACATGGGCTTTTTGCAACAACTAGCAAGATTCCCATGCGTTGCACGGAACATCAAGATGCATTTGTATGAGTAGTTTATCTTGTGGGGGAAAAGGATGAACGAGGAAAGGCTTTATTTGCAAATGTGGAGAGGGGTGTGGGTATCTTTTTGCAAAATTGCCATACTTTCCTTCCTACCCGTCAGATATAGATCGGACGGCCTATATTGCAGGATGGCAGGCACACGATCATCACCGACAATGCTTTTTATAAGAGTAGGGATAAAAAATAGAGTTGGTGATGATGGTGGGCCTGCCATCCTGCAATGTAGGTTGTCCGATTTATATCTGACGGATAGGAAGGAAAATATGGCAATTTACCCGCACTCTTCACCAGATTTGTAGATAAGGCCTTCCCTCGTTCATCCTTTTCTCCCACAAGATCTTGATGTTCCGTGCAACGCACGGGCATCTTGCTAGTAAGAGTAGAAATTAGACATATACCACTTCTCGAATCTTGAAACCAACAACATTCCTCCCTTATCTCATCAAAACCGCCAAAGGAATATATTTTGAGTGAAACATAACATATTTTTTGTGATATACGTATTTCAAAAGTGGACTTTTTTGCTATCAAATCGGTGAATATGTATTAATCTACTTTTATCGTGTGGCAATGCATTGGCACATTGCTAGTAGTTATTATAATTTTTTGGACACCAGACACACGGTGGAGTACATATACGAAGAGAAGAGGCGCACGCATGCAGTCGGCCTCTCGCTGTCTCGCACACATGAGTGTTACGTAAAGGCGACGTCAACAAATAAACCCTAAAACCCTAGGTGCATGATTGCTGCATTCGCGGGTACCGGGTACGTGGTGGGGCACCTTTGTAGGAATAGTCAGCTCGCGTGATAATTTGATCCGTAGGAGTTGATGGTCGGGACCACAGGTGAACGACTTGGAACGCGGTGGCTCGCCAGTTGCCACAGATCGAGTAGCCACGTTTAAAATATCGTTTTCAGCCGGGTTAAGAGTTCCGATTTTCAATGGCGCGTTATAAGTAGTAAGTAGTTTTTAGAATGATTGGTATGGAGCGAAAATGGAATTCATAGTACTACGTACCTCCTTGGCGTATGGTTTTATGGTTTTTTTTGCGATGGAGGTTGTATGGGTTTATGTTGTGAGATGTTGAACCTGGTAGTTCTAGGGCAAATACTATGGTTTAGATTTAGATGCTGGTTTTCAGTAATGAAAATCGGAAGGGGAAACCCTTCTTTGATTAAAAAAGCTACTACCTCCATTCTGGTTTACTAGTCCCCATCGTACTTTGGGTCAAAGTTTGTCCATGAATTTTACTTGTAAAATGTGAATGGAAAACGATATTTTGTTATACTCAAACAAAAAAGGACTAGAGGGAGTGATTTCTCTGACACAGACGCGACCTCTCATAGTGCAGGCATTGAACCGGCGCGCCGGGCAAGAGGGCCGCACTCGCTGCAGGCCTGGCTGAGCACGCCTCCTTGCCGCGTGCAACCAGCTTAAGACTACCCCGCCTGCCTTCATTGAATCCGCGCGTGTGCCGGCAACACGTCCTTTCGCGAGCCGGTAGGCATTTTAGAACACAAAAAATGACTAAAATATACTCCCTCCATTTCTGAATATAGGGTGTATAGTTTTTGGCACAGAAATTAAAGAACACACGTGGAGGGTAAATTTCACAAGTTTTGGGCGAGATTACACCTGACTAATTGACATGAGAAAATAGAGGAGCTTGCCTAATAGAAGGAAATGTAATCAAATACCTAAACAAGTTATCCAAACAAGTGGTGCAACGCAATACACCTTATATTTTGGATGTTTTCTCAAAAATCTATACACCTTATATCAAGGAAAGGAGGGAGTAATTAATTTACGCATGGTCTTGACTTGTTGTGCTCGCACTGGTAGTAGGAACTAGTAGAGGATTTTCTTTATTTATAACTCTCCTCACATTTTTTGGCTTTGAAGTGAATCATGGTTGTGGACATTATGTATGAATGTGCAGATATCTGTGAACATGAGTTTGATGTGGAAGTTGAACTTGGAATGTCGGGCATGCACGTGAACTATACCATGTCCAATGCTTCATCTGTTATTGTTTGGAAAGTAATTGCTGTTATTACATGACCCGAAAAAAAACATTTTGTGCCACATCAGTAGATGCACGGACATCACAACAGGCATGCTGACTGGATAAACATTTGAACCTAGCTATTATGAAGGAAATTATGTATTGACAACAATTTTAGATAGGAGGAGATGCCTAGCCTGCTCTACCTCTGCTAGCTTATTTCTGGCTTCTTCCATCTCTTGTTTGGCCTGGGTGAAGAGAGCATCTGATTGCTCTTTGCGCTTCTTCAGGAACTCAGCTACATTCTCAAGGGTTGATGCACGCTTTCTTTCAGCCTTTACTAATGCCACAAGGACACGAACAGCTGATGACTCCACCTGGCTTGTGTGTAATGCAGCAGCATCTGGGAATTTGCACCTTGTGTCTAATCCAGCATCATTAGGGAACTAGCACCTTGTGTGTAATCTAGCCTCATTTTGGAAACATGATCTCGAGGTTGACCATACTTCCCTCCTCACAGGAACTGCATCCTGACATGAAGTTACTTCTTTTTTAGATCAATACTCAGAGCAACCTAGATCCATTTAGTAGAAGCCAGATAAACAGAACTCGAAGAAGTGAATTCAAAAGGAAAAATAATAAAAACAGACTATAAGGTGAGAACACCCACTTCCTACATCAAGCTAAAAACGAAAGCATGATGACGATTAAGACTCTTCTTATTACACATTGAAGAACACCACGTTTAAAAGAAACAGAAACTACAACATATACACATCAAAGAACACGAGGCTACACGAAAGTAATTGAAAGGGTGTTACTTACCAAAGCTCGTTTTACAGGTTCGGTGCAGCTCCTCTTTAACTTAGCACGCTCCTTGAAGATGTCCCGAATATCCCGTGTTTGGTCTTCACTGCTCCTCTGCATGTTCACACTCGTGGTTTTAAAATCTCAACATGGCAAGAAAAATATACTACTAGTAATACTCGCGCATCTTGTGGGCAACATTAAAGCACTAGTCTGCCATGTTAGAGCATCTCCAACAGAATCGCAACGCGCGGCGCTTTAAAAATCTCAACATGCTATCTCTACTCTCTTCTCTACTGTTATATTTATTTAATATTTAATATTTAATATTTATCTCTACTTCCTTTACTGTCTAGTTTTTTCTCTATACTTTTTTTCTTGCAATATAGGCCGTCCGATTTATATCTAAAAGATAGGAAGGAAACAAATGGGAATTTTGCAAAAAGATACCCATATCCCTCTCCAGATTTACAAATAAGGCTTTCCCTCGTTCATCCTTTTCTCCCACAAGATAAACTACTCATAGAAATGCATATTTATGCATGCATTGCATGGGCATCTTGCTAGTTCTAAAAACCTTTCCATCATTTGCCACACTACTGGTTGCAGATGAAAAACCTACCCAAGCACAGCGCGATACAGGAGCGACACACAATTACAAGCTGATATTATGTTGGACAATGGAGGCTATAACCAATTACTTTTACGGGAACAATAGCACCCAGGAAATTTGAAGGGTAGGTATGAACAAAATTGGAACTGCACATGTACTGCTAAGTGATTCAATACACACATTACCAATCGAGGAGGAGAACGATGGTCGCGACGGCCTCTGTGAGGCATGGTCGGCAACGGGAGTCAGTTCATTGTCCACGACGGTGGTACTTCTGCGCTTGGCGTCGGCTTCCGGGAAGCAGATTCGAGACCGTGGAAGAAAATGCCGGGGAAGAGGCTCCATGTATGACGACGACGGTGGACCGGCTCCAGTGCGGCGTATGAGGTCGTCGATGAGGCAGATGCGATGCGGTGGACAAGTGCACCGATGTAAAGGGGAGGAGCACGAAGGCTGCGGTGCTGTGGAGAAGTCTATTTTGCGGTGGGGATAGAAAATGGGGAGTATTCAGGTGTACTACTCTAGGTGCCGGGGTGGGGTTGGCTGGGTAGGGTGAACCTGAAGTTACGAAAACAGCCCCCTACCAAGCGTCATCTGTAGGCCTGTTCTGAAGGCCATGATGGTAACTTCCCACTGCTCGAATCAGGGTCGCGGGATATTTTCCCGCTGACCTCAAAATTTTGTGACACTGGACTCCCCGTGTGGCGTGTTGAGTGATTCGGCTAAGTAACTAGCGAGTAGTAGTAAACTCTGCATATTAGGTTTGACCGAAGTCAAACTTCCTAAAGTTTGAACAAGTTTATAGAAAAATATAAACATTTACCATAACAAATATTTATGATGTGAAAGTACATTCAATAATGAATCTAATGGTATTTATTTGTTATTGTATATGTTAATATTTTTGTTATAAGCTTTCTGAGAGTTTACAAAACTTGACTTTGACCAATGCTAATACGCGGACTTAAATAAAAACGGAGGGAGTACACATTTGTTTTCTTAGTTTGTAGTGAACTAATCATTTGTTGAAATTGTGAAATAAATATATTAGGCTATCGACTTCGAATGTAATGGTCTATACAATTCAATAGTTACAATCATTGCCGAATCCCGAGATGTATACAAGGTCTATAGTACTTCACAACATGCTCAAACTCACATAATCCCAGTCAAATGAGAATCTAAATGCATTTCATAGTTATTACTTTGTAGGACGCAACAAAAACAACCATAACTCTACATCAACCATAACTCTACATCAACCATAACCCAATGTGTGAATGAAATGTGCAGAGAGAGCTTTCGAAGATGGAGCAGATAGGGCGGGAAAGATTGTATGTATGTGGACGAGAGAGTAGGAGACAAACCTAACGAGACGGAGAGAGAGAGAGATAGAGAGAGAAAGAGAGAGGAAGAAGTTAGGTATGTGAGAAACATGGATACATGTAATATACATGAGATGCGTGTGCATCTGGATTCTGTATACATGGAAGGAGAAGAGACAACATGTTTGATGAGAGAGCTGGAAAAACATGGACGGGAGGGGAAGGATCTCGTGGGTTGAGGGATTTACAATTTTGTGCGAGGGAGAGAGGGATTGGTAATTTTGTGAAAGAGAGAGAGAGATAGGGTGGGGGGAGGAGTCAGTCAGCCGTCATCACATCACCCAGCTTCCAAATGACCCCGCATTCTCTAGCGCGGTGTGGTCGCCGTCTTCGATCTGCTCGATGCCCTCTTTGAAGATTGAGGTGTTGTGCATGTTGGGGTGCAAAGAAGCAAAAGCGAGAGTGGTCGCCGTATAACCTTGGATGGGGATAAATTGTGTGCTCGGGAGAGTGTGTGTGTGTGTATTGTGCCGCGTGTGTGTCTCTCTCTGTGTGTGTGAGTGTGTGTGTGTCAGATATTGAGAGAAAACAAACCTAAGGAGAGAAATGGGTATTCACGAAGAGATTGTGCGTGCCTTGAGGTGGGCAGGGGCCGGGTGAGGGTGTCAAAATGTGCGCGTTGATGCATGTGTTGCATGCGACCGTGCGAGGGATAGACGAATCGAGAGAGATGGTTGTTGTGTTACGGATGCTCCTCTCTCTCTCTATCACACACACACACAAGTAAACTAGAAGACCGTTCTCTCATGTATACACAACGTATCAGCATTTGTCTATGTCTCACTCATGCATGATCATTTGCACATTCACACCTCTCTATGTCTGTATCACACGCACACCGTCTCCACATTGCCCTTCCGCCACAACACACATATGGACACATACACACGTTCTCTCTCAGTCACACACACAAAATCAGTATTAAAAAAAACTAGGGCGCACCTAAAACGTCCAAATCCAAATGAACACGAACTGGAGCTAAATTTAAATATATGGAAATATTGCAGCATCAAGAACTTTCACAGGAAAAAAAAGTTGAGTAATATTCGAGGATTGTTTTCACACACACAAAAAGGTTCGGTGGATGTCCTTCGAGCGCGACACGGTGACGCACCGTTCGATCGACCGCGCGGCCGCGGTTCACGCGCTTGCACAGTATTCCGTATCGTGGCTGTGGTACTAACTAATAAAAGCGCTGCCTAAGTCTAATGTTTACATGCACTAGTACGGTTTTCTTTTAAGTTTGACCAACCTTATATATAAAACTAAAGTAAGCTCCCACACGCGCACTCATCAATATGCCGCCGCCGCCGTTGCGCATGCCGGCGCCCGCCCGCTCAGGCCAACAATTTCTCGCCCATCACCGCCGTGTCGCCGCCATCCCTATGCCATGAAGCTGAAGGCTCGCCCGCTCACGTCGTCTGTAGTCCCTCCTCGCAATGCCGCCGCCTTGCCCAGCACGTGATCAACTGGTGGAGCCGTGTCTATGCACTTAGCGTACGAAGAGGAGGACGAGCGCATGCTCCAACACGCCGATGAGGAGGAACTAGCGTGTCATTGTTGTCTCCGCCCGCGCAAAGGAGGCGTGCATGGTGGCTGTTGTGGCGGAAGCGGGTCGCGCACGCGTCGAGCCCGCAAACTGGGTGCAGACACGGAATCTACCTTCGAGACCTTGAATGCCACGTGGATCCTGTAATCTAAAGGAGCAATTTGGGTCAGTTGACTCATGTGAGCCGTTTGATGCAACATGGATGGCTAGAAGGGCTTCTTCCACCTCTTCTGTCGTCTTCTTCCTTCGCTCCGTCGAACTTCTTTCAAAAATCGACTGACCCAAATTATACTACTAGTACGAACGTATTAAGTACAGTAGGAACACGAAGATACGAGCAGTAGTACCAATTGCAAGAAGAACAGTAATAAGACATAGTACTAGTACTACTATATGTACTAAGGAGTTCAAATAACGAGAAAGAACATAAACATAGTTCTGCTGGGGCCTCAGCACAACACACCCTTGAAATTAAACTAAGCAACTAGTCCGCTTGAAACTGCAGTAGAACCAGCATGAGCGACGGCACTGCCACCTACTCGGAGTCCGAGTCCATGTCCATTACTTCGTCCTCGTCCCTCTTCCTCTTCCTCTTCGCCGACGCTTCTTTGCTTGAACCGGACACTGGGCTCTGCTTCTTCATCCAACCCTTGTAGATATTTAAATAAAGGTACGCATCCGTTGCTGCGTACAGGATGTGATCTTCATCTAATTTCTTTGACTTCCATGCATGATGAAACTCGTGATGAGGTTTCTTCAGTTTAGCGTATGAAGGATCAATCTTGGCTGCTGCCAGGGTCAGCATTGAAGGTTGAGAGGAGGACACCAGGCTTGCCTTCTGGAGATCGAAGGGCTGGCCTACAACGAGACCTATCCGACGCAGGACATCCCTGTCGTTCTTAAAGCCTATAGTAATGAATTTCACTCTTTTGTCCTTGAGGAAGTTCTTAAAATCCTGGCACTCAACGTCGGCATGGCATATGTGGTAGACCAAGCAAACGTTATGTACGCAAACCTGGATCACGGCGGGCTTCTTCCTCTCTTCGTCCTTTAGATCCTTCTCTCGTCCCAGGACCGTGGTGTACTCAACATCTAGCCCAGCGACCCACTCATCCGTTGAATTGTTGAACATGCGTAGGAAACGAGCAAGCCATGCTTTCACCGTCTCGGATCCACGTGTGTAGATGACGATGAACTGATCGCCGGTGATGGCTCTAACCTGGTACTCAGCGGCGACCATGGAGATTTGGGAGGCCATGGATTTTGGAGGAGGGTTAGGAGAAGTTGAACTGTTGTACCCCATAAAAATACTAGGAGCGAACTAATGTGAAAGGACATGACGACTGGGAGCGAACTGTTCTAAGGTAGAAGACGGGGACGAGTAGGGCGTGCGAACGGCGTGGGGTTGTTGGCTTGCCCGGTGGATAAACGGCTGCAAGCCCCCAAAGAGTTCTCAAGAACTATGTGGGACCCACTAGATGTCATGTCTACTAGACCCATATCGTTGGCCTGGCGGTATAGCTTCTGCCTGTTCGCACGCCATGCCGACGCGTGGATGTAACTTCACTTAATTCCGTCAAACATCGCGCCTCCCACGACCTTCGCCTCCCTCGCGCGGTCGCGCCCTTTGAGACTTCGACCGGCTATAAATGAGCAATTTGTTTTGCCTTTTTTAGACAAGCAATTATTTTGCCTACTCCGCATGCATGATACTCCCTCTGGTCCTTTTTAGCCCCGTCAACCGTTTGCAAAGTGTTTGACCAAATTTATACTTCTTTTTGAACACCACCTTATATTAATTAACCAGCCACACCAGTACACTCATTCGATACAATATTCACCACACAGGGCGGTACGTTATTTACAAGAATACCATCTAATCTATTGTCAAAGCTATACTTAGCGATTAAGTGTGCCACCTTATTGGCTGAACGGCTAATCTTTGACAATTGAAGATTGTTGATCAACTTCGAGATGCGCAACGCTTTCATCTTCAGGTCACGCATAGCAGACCTGTCATAGTCCCCCGATACAAGAGACGCTAACACAAAAGCGCAACCAGTCTCTAAAATTACAGGATTATGAAGAGAAATACCTATGTAGAGACCGGCAATGCAAGTCCTAAGCTCCGCTTCCTCCACGCTTTGACAGACATCAATGAAATCCCATGACCAAATTTATACTAAAAATATCAATATCTACAATACTGATTATAATGAGTATAAGAACTACATTTTATAATGAGTGTAAAGATATTGATTTGACATTGTGAATGTTGACACATTTTTCTATAAGTTTGGTGAAAGTAGAGGTACATTGACTTCAGACAAAACTTAAATGCACAATGCAGACTAGTTCCTCCGTCCACGTGCGTGCCATGTCCTATCTTGTCATCACAACAAGGTTAGCTATTAGAGTACCACTACCTCCCTTCTAGTTTAAAGGGCTCGATTCAAAATTTTCATCTACTCTTAGCAAGATAGTAGAGGCGGTGGAATAGTTTTTGAAGTCTGCAAAAGTATTCAACTAGTGATGTCGTTCTTCACAAAAAATGTGTTTACCAATGCATGCATGAACACTAGTTACTCTAACCCCCCTCTCTTCTTTAATTCTTTGCCACATCAGCATGTTTGCTATTCCCGTGTGCATGATACCAGCTAAGATACCACCATTATGGCCAGCCTTAATCATCGCATGCAATAATTTAGTGCACCTTGAAATATGAACATGTGTGGGGCATGTATATTTTTTAATGACTTGAGACTATACCTAGCCCGGCATGCAAGATGTCTTATTATGCACCGTTCCCCATACCTGCAGGAAGCCTGTGTGAAAAAATCTGCATGCATGACTCTCCTCCCCCCACGCTCGTCCAATCCGTTGTGACCAGCAATATTTCCACCCCTTCGCTCCCCCGTAATTTACTCCAACAAATATGCCCACATAGCTGTTACTTAACTGCATGTGCATTGGGTCACTGACATATGGGCCCAATAGGGGTCTGGCCCACATGTCAGTGACGCAACTGGACCTGCAGTTAAGTCAGTGCAGCTCAGTCCATATCTATGTAGGTGTGCCATTGCTCTCTATAAATACTGTGCCTCCCACGATATCGCTATCTCCTCCCCCTCACGTTCACGTTCATCGCTATCTCCTCTCCCTCCCTCTCACGTCGACCACCATGGCATCGCCCCTCCCAAGCCCTAGGAGCCCCTCGCTGCACCGCGCGGACGGTGACGCGCCGCCACTAGTCAAGGAGGACGCGTCGGTGTTCCGCTCCTTGCCGCTACGCGACGCATCGCCGTTCCGTTCCTCACCGTCACTAGTCGAGGAGGACGCGTCGGTGTTCCGCTCCTCGCTACAACGCGACGCGTCGCTGTTCCGTTCCTCGCCGCCACTAGTCGAGGAGGACACATCGGCGTTCCGCTCCTCGCCGCGACGCGTCATAGTGGATGCGTCGGCGTTCCCAATCTCGCCAGCACGCGCGTCGGAGGACGCGTCGGCTCTCCGCTACGAGGAGAACGCCGCGCCGCCCGCCGAGCCCCCCATCCTTGAGGAGCTTTGGAAAGAAATGGATGTCGCCTTGTGGGAGGCTTTGCCTCCAGCAGAGCACGCCAAAATAGAGGCAGATAAGAAGGCCGAGGAAGAGAGGCGCACCGCGGAACAAGCTGCCTGGGAGGCCTATGTCGCGTCCGAGAGAGTGAGACAATTGGCTCTTTGGCAGAAGGCTCGTGCGAGGGCCGTGAGGGTGGCGGAGGATGCCCGTGCCGACGCCCTGAGTGCAGTCGGGCCCAAGCGCCTCATCTACGCTTGGCGGTACGTGGACCGGGTGCACGCTTCTAGCGAGGAGGAGTACCTTTTGGCGCCGGATCACCACACCGGTGAGATCGCGCTCGCCTGCCGGCAAGCCGCCAATCAGCACCTCGCGAGTTGCGAGGCTGTGGAAGAGGCGTTGTGCTGGCGCGCTGGGAAACGACTGCGCACCAGGGTGAAGGAAATATGCCCTAGAGGCAATAATAAAGTTATTATTTATTTCCTTATATCATGATAAATGTTTATTATTCATGCTAGAATTGTATTAACCGGAAACATAATACATGTGTGAATACATAGACAAACAGAGTGTCACTAGTATGCCTCTACTTGACTAGCTCGTTGATCAAAGATGGTTATGTTTCCTAACCATAGACATGATTTGTCATTTGATTAACGGGATCACATCATTAGGAGAATGATGTGATTGACTTGACCCATTCCGTTAGCATAGCACTTGATCGTTTAGTTTGTTGCTATTGCTTTCTTCATGACTTATACATGTTCCTATGACTATGAGATTATGCAACTCCCGTTTACCGGAGGAACACTTTGTGTGCCACCAAACGTCACAACGTAACTGGGTGATTATAAAGGTGCTCTACAGGTGTCTCCGAAGGTACTTGTTGGGTTGGCGTATTTCGAGATTAGGATTTGTCACTCCGATTGTCGGAGAGGTATCTCTGGGCCCTCTCGGTAATGCACATCACTTAAGCCTTGCAAGCATTGCAACTAATGAGTTAGTTGCAAGATGATGTATTACGGAATGAGTAAAGAGACTTGCCGGTAACGAGATTGAACTAGGTATTGAGATACCGACGATCGATTCTCGGGCAAGTAACATACCGATGACAAAGGGAACAACGTATGTTGTTATGCAGTCTGACCGATAAAGATCTTCGTAGAATATGTGGGAGCCAATATGAGCATCCAGGTTCCGCTATTGGTTATTGACCGGAGACGTGTCTCGGTCATGTCTACATTGTTCTCGAACCCGTAGGGTCCGCACGCTTAAGGTTTCGATGACAGTTATATTTTGAGTTTA
Organism: Triticum urartu; assembly: GCF_056163025.1. Classification (NCBI taxonomy): domain Eukaryota; kingdom Viridiplantae; phylum Streptophyta; class Magnoliopsida; order Poales; family Poaceae; genus Triticum; species Triticum urartu. The sequence continues at coordinate 111,632,744 of NC_141875.1, read as the reverse complement.
TGAGTTTTTATGTACCGAAGGAGTTCGGAGTCCTGGATGAGATCGGGGACATGACGAGGAGTCTCAAAATGGTCGAGACGTAAAGATCGATATATTGGATGACTATATTCGGACATCAGAAAGGTTCAGAGTGATTCGGGTATTTTTCAGAGTACCGAAGAGTTACGGGAATACGTATTGGGCCTTATTGGGCCATACGGGGAAGAAGGAAAAGGGCCTCAAGGGTGGCTGCACCCCTCCCCTTGGTCTAGTCCGAATTGGACTATGGAAGGGGGCGCCCCCTTCCTTCCTTCTCCTTTTCCCTTCCTCTTTTCCTATTCCATATGGGAGGTGGAATCCTACTAGGAGTAGGGAGTCCTAGTAGGGCTCCACACTTGGCGCGCCCCCTCCTAGGGCCGACCTCCTCCTCCCTTGCTCCTTTATATACGGGTGCAGGGGGGCACCCCAAAGACACAACAATTGATGATTGATCTCTTAGCCGTGTGCGGTGCCCCCTTCCACCATAATCCTCTCTCCTCTCTCGTTGCTATGCATCACCATGATCTTGTGTGTGCGTAGGAAATTTTTTGAAATTACTACATTCCCCAACAGTGGTATTAGAGCCAGGTTTTATGCGTTGATGTTATATGCACGAGTAGAACACAAGTGAGTTGTGGGCGATATAAGTCATACTGCCTACCAGCATGTCATACTTTTGTTCGGCGGTATTGTTGGATGAAGCGGCCCGGACCGACATTACGCGTACGCTTACACGAGACTGGTTCTACCGACGTGCTTTGCACACAGGTGGCTGGCGGGTGTCAGTTTCTCCAAATTTAGTTGAACCGAGTGTGGCTACGCCCGGTCCTTGCGAAGGTTAAAACAACACCAACTAGGGCCGGCCTCCAACTAGTAGGACTCCACACTTGGCGCGCCCCCTCCTAGGGCCGGCCTCCTCCTCCCTTGCTCCTTTATATACGGGTGCAGGGGGCACCCCAAAGACACAACAATTGATGCTTGATCTCTTAGCCGTGTGCGGTGCCCCCTTCCATCATAATCCTCGATAATATTGTAGCGGTGCTTAGGCGAAGCCCTCCGACGGTAGAACATCAAGATCGTCACCACGCCGTCGTGCTGACGGAACTCTTCCCCGACATTCTGCTGGATCGGAGTCCGGGGATCGTCATCGAGCTGAACGTGTGCTAGAACTCGGAGGTGTCGTAGTTTCGGTGCTTGATCGGTCGGGCCGTGAAGACGTACGACTACATCAACCATGTTGTGCTAACGCTTCCGCTTTCGGTCTACGAGGGTACGTAGACAACACTCTCCTCTCCTGTTGCTATGCATCACCATGATCTTGTGTGTGCGTAGTTAATTTTTTGAAATTACTAGATTCCCCAACACAGGGCACTCGTGGCGCGCCAGAAGCGCTCCTACGAGCGCCGTGGCTTTTAGGAGAAGTATAATTTTTGTTTCGTAAGGCGATCTCATTAGTTTTGGGACGCAAAAGATAAATCGCGAACGTTCAGGAATTTTTAGCGTCCTTAATTAAGTATGTAAAAGGGAAAGTTTGGAAACCTTGTGTATTCGGACGCATTTTGCAAGTACGTGCATATAGCACAAACTTTACTATATACTATCGCACTACACGTCTCTCTCGATATATACTTGCAGACTGTGCTACTCCCTCTGTCCAGGTCAATAAGTCATCTTTGGTTGTGCACCGTGACCAAGAAGGAGGGAAGACTTATACACCTAGACGGAGGGAGTACTACTATTACTTAGTATGTGCAAATGCATGTTTTAACATTACGATGCGCTTTTTGTAAAAGTAGAAAAATAGCACTAGTCAAGCTTGTGAAACGGTTCAATGCAAAACAAATGCAAAAATGCTCGTTTGATTGTTTACTTTTAGCTTCCTTCCCTGTGGTTATTTCGCTGTCGTACTTTGTATGGAGTATCTCACAGGTTGGAAAGGCATGCAAATTCCCAAACCGCTTCCTACACCCTGTATCGAATTTTTTGCGTAACAAGTTGTGCCATGCAATTGGAATTCCAACTTGAGTACTACTACTAGTAGGAGTACCTGATACGTCTCCGTCGTATCTATAATTTTTGATTGTTCCATGCCAATATTCTACAACTTTCATATACTTTTGGCAACTTTTTATACTATTTTTGGGACTAACATATTGATCCAGTGCCCAGTGTCAGTTCCTGTTTTATTGCATGTTTTTTTGTTTCGCAGAATATCCATATCAAACGGAGTCCAAACGGGATAAAAACCGACGGAGATTTTTTTGGAATATATATGGTTTTTGGGAAGAAAAATCCATGTGAAACGGTGCCCGAGGTGGCCACGAGGCAGGAGGGCACACCTGCCCCCCCCAGGCGCGCCCCTGGCCCTCGTGGGCCACCTGTAAGGCGGTTGGTGCCCTTCTTTCGCCGCAAGAAAGCTAATATCCGGATAGAGATCATGTCAAAATTTCAGCCCAATCGGACTTACGGATCTCTGGGAATATAAGAAACGGTGAAAGGGAAGAATCTGAGAACGCAGAAACAGAGAGAGACAGAGAGACAAATCCAATCTCGGAGGGGCTCTCGCCCCTCCCACGCCATGGAGATGATGGACCACAGAGGAAACCCTTCTCCCATCTTGGGAGGAGGTCAAGGAAGAAGAAGAAGGAGGGGGGCTCTCTCCCCCTCGCTTCCGGTGGCACCGGAGTGCCACCGGGGCCATCATCATCACCGCGATCTACACCAACACCTCCGCCATCTTCACCAACATCTCCATCACCTTCCCCCCTCTATCTACATTGGTCCACTCTCCCGCAACCCGCTGTACCCTCTACTTGAACATGGTGCTTTATGCTTCATATTATTATCCAATGATGTGTTGCCATCCTATGATGTCTGAGTAGATTTTCGTTGTCCTATCGGTGGTTGATGAATTGCTATGATTGATTTAATTTGCTTGTGGTTATGTTGCTGTCCTTTGGTGCCCATCATATGATTGCGCGTGTGGATCACACCATAGGCTTAGTTGTATGTTGATAGGACTATGTATTTGAGGGCAAGAGTGACAGAAGCTTCAACCTAGCATAGAAATTGATGCATACGGGATTGAAGGGGGGCCAATATATCTTAATGCTATGGTTGGGTTTTACCTTAATGAACATTAGTAGTTGCGGATGCTTGCTAATAGTTCTAATCATAAGTGCATAGAATTCCAAGTCAGGGATGACATGCTAGCAGTGGCCTCTCCCACATAATACTTTGCTATCGGTCTAGGAAAGTAGTCAATTGCTTAGGGGAAATTTCGCAACTCCTACCACCACTTTTCCACACTCGATATATTTACTTTATTGTTTCTTAACCTAAACAGCCCCTACTTTTTATTTACATACTCTTTATTATCTTGCAAACCTATCCAACAACACCTACAAAGTACTTCTAGTTTCATACTTGTTCTAGGTAAAGCGAACGTCAAGCGTGCGTAGAGTTGTATCGGTGGTCGATAGAACTTGAGGGAATATTTGTTCTACCTTTAGCTCCTCTTTGGGTTCAACACTCTTACTTATCGAAAACTGTTGCGATCCCCTATACTTGTGGGTTATCAAGACCAGGGGCCAGTTCTTTTAGGCTTCTAGATTAGTAATCCCATAACTACTACCTCCGTCCTATTTTATTGGTCCCCATTGTAACCTGTGTCAAATTTTGATCATAAATTTAACTAATGAAATGTTAGTGCATGTCACATGCACTACTCCATCCATCTAGGTGAGTAAGTCATCTTAGGCTGTGCACCGTGACCAAGGAGGAGGAGAAAACGAGAAACGTTAATGTTTATTTGCTAATTAATAGTATTGCATGCAATGAACTAACCACTGCATGTCATGTTTGATATCTCAAGTCATTAAAAGCATGCACACTCTTTATCTCTTATTGGTTGATATGTCAAGAAACAAGAAACGAGCTAGAAGTTAATGCACCATGCCTAAGTGTTTTGGGATTATTTGGTTTTCGTCAGATGACTTACACACCTAGACGGAGGAATTACAATGGTGAGAAATAAACCAGTTAAATCTTTGATCAAAATTTAGCACAAATTACAATGGTGAGGAATAAACCAGGACGGAGTAGTAGTTTAGAAGCCCAAATAAATGAGTGAGGCGCCTTATTGTTACTCTCCATTGTGACTAGTCTTGTGGGAAAAGATGGGGAAGCCGCCAAAAGAACTGGCCCTAGGAGTAGTAGCTAGGGATCGAGTGTGCGAGATGAACCGAACAAAGTAAATGCAGAGAGATGAAATGCAAAAAAGACGGAGGGATGTGATGGTTGCTTGTCCGTTTATTTAACCAGGCCACTTATTATTGGGAGTGGTTGGGTTTTGTGATATGACGGCTTTACTGCCGTGCCACGAGCGGGGTGAGAGGTGAGACTCCCATGCAGCGCCACCCTCTGCACTTGTACTACATCGGTCGTGGTTTATTAGTCCCCCATTGAATTTGACTAAAGATTTAACAGACAAAATGTTAGCGCATGTCAACAAAAACTATATCATTGGATTCGTATTTGAACATAGTTTTGAATGATATAATTTTAGGTGACATGCATCAGCATTTATCGTACTATACATAATGGTAGTTCAATTTTTGGTCGTACTAATCTATAGTAGTAAGGTGCCCGTGCGTTGCACCGAAGAGTGAAATGCATTGATTGGGGAGTTGTTTATTTTGACAAAGGATGTGGGGGTCATCTCATGTGTAACGAGTATCGATAGGTTTCTTCGGATATTATTTCATCTCTAGAGCTCACAAACATCCGGGTGAAATAGATAAAAAGGTATCTTTTGCAAACAAAAGCGTTCAACTATTCAACCTGCATCCAAAACTTGTGAAGAAATAACACTTATTGTGCTTTTCGAGAAATGATCTTTAAGAATTAGTTTTTGAGTATCGATTGTTATACATGTTGGCTATAGATGACATGGCACTTTCTTATAGTCAACAGTTGGCTATACTATTAAGTAATATTAACCATGCCCTTATACACCTAGACGGAGGGATTAAATCAGGATGACTTGCAAGCGGGCAGAGGAGATGTAAGAAATGGTTCATCGTAAGTCTTTCACAAGTACTGTAGTGAAAATTCATACATGGAAGATTCTAGACTAAACCATAAACGGATACACCTTTATTCATGCGCGATACTCCAATAGAGCAAGATCCTGCATGGAAGTCTCCCCATGCTTAGACAGCGGATTACATTGAGCGAAGACTAATGATCAACATTTAAATTGATAATGTGTATGTCTAGGTGAACCTCCTTGGAGTCCCCGTGCACCGCGTCGGCGGGTAAAGGATGCCATGGGTTTTGCAAGTCCACATTGGCGGGATAGTCCCAGCTCCCTAGAGTCCAAGTCCGTTCGATGAGGCCGGTGTCGCCGCCCACGCGACCCGAAGGGGTAGTAACACTGACCACGCACCCGTACATCGGCCTCGTGTCAGTGTCAGCGTTAGTGGCGTCGCCCCTGACGCACATTACAGAGATAGGGCGGCGGCCTGCGCGAGCCTCGCCAGTGCCCACGATCAAGAGGAAGACGCTGTCGTCCTCCTCCGAGACTAGCAGGCGGCGGTGATCCTCCAGCGACTCCAGCATGGTGAACGGGTAGCACGTCTCGTACTTGATGTTCTCCGCCAAGGGCCAACAGTGAACGCTGCACGCATCCGTGAGGTGATGCACCATGTCCGCCGGCGGGCCACAAAATGGCATCGGGCACTCATAGCAGTGGACGAAGGGCTCCTTGGAGGCATCGACCAGGCCGTCCATGAAACGGGAGTGGCTGTAGGGGACGTTGCGCTAGTTGAATATATGAGCAGGTTACTACGAGATTTAATTCGAATAAGCACAAAATAAATCATGAATTCTACCATGATTTCGAACAGGAAGGACAAAAACACATATGGTGCAACGGGAGCAGCACCGTTGGCGTTGAGGTTGTCACCCATGTCCAAACACCACGTAGACACGATCTTTGAGCATGGTTCATAGTAGTTCCATGCTCGGACATTGAAGTTTGTAACTATTTTAGATTAGAATATACTACTCCTCTGGTGCTAGTAGTAGAGCAGAGTCCTACTCTACTACTCTACTCAAGCAAGTTAGGGCATAGCACTGTAGGGAGTACCAGTACTATGATCACTCAAGGAAGTTGCCTGGCATCGACATGACCCTACACTGCTGGTATGTGTCTCGTAAGTCAAGCGGCGTGTTGTAGTCATCATCACCTGTCCACTTCCCGCAACACATATTCGCTTCTCCATCTTTGTCCGCACATAATCTCGTCCAATATTCCATCCCCGCTAAAGCGCCTCCCCCCCTCGTCTGAAACCCAAGCACTAACAATGGCAGAACCGAGCAGCGTCCGCCAAAAGAGTGGTTGGAATTCGCTCCCCATAGAGGTAATGAAGCTCATTATTTCGCGTGTGAACAATCTCAGTACCATGCCGCTTGACGCGTGCTCGTCGGGGTTGTACCGTTTACTCAAAGCCCTCAGGTCGGAGCTTTTTAAGCTAGCTCCTTGCTTGCTGATGCCGCCTGATCTTCAGAAACGGCGTGTCACGCAGCATAACGGTCGTAGGGTGGCGAGCACCAACCCCCTTGACTGCGATCCGATCCCCGTCAACCTCAACTACATTAACGGTATGTACTAGGTCGGCATGAACACGTCTTGGATGGTACTCGTCGATGGTCGAGGTAGCTGGATGCTCATGGAGGTCTACACCAGGCGATTAATCCCCCTTCCTTCGATTAACACTGCACTGCTTTGGCACCGCGGCCCAGAATACTCGGAATCTTACAATAGCCAACAAGATACCAAGTTTGATTTTCTTAAGGTTGTAATCTGCCAAGTGCCAACAAGATTTGTGAATTATAAAGACTTCAAGCTAATTATGTTCTTCAACCGCAGTCTCGCCTATCTGACAGGTCATTGTGGTAAGTGGATAAATCTGCACATCCATCGCAGGATCATACATCCTCCATGGTTCTCTGATGCCATTGAACACAAGGGCTTCATTTACGCTGTCGACTCCTACTATGGCTGGACGTATTGCTGGCCTACTCCAGTCATCGCTACAAACGGCTGTTACAGCAGTATGTTACTTTCCTATGATATCATGATGGCTTTCTTATATTACTGTCAACATTTGCTCAAAAAATATTCATGCTCATAACATGCTGTTCTTAAGATTGACTAAATCAAGAGCCCTTTTTTATTTGACTCCAACTTGATATGATGTTGTAGGCCGCCTGGTGTCCCTACCCTTCCTAATCCCAGAACCTTTCAAAGAAAAGCGGCATGGCAGTTGCAGGTGGTTCCTGGCTCGATTAGACGATGGCGAAAGATTGATGATCGTTCGCACGTACCGGACGTGTTGTTTCGCGGAATACAATCACAGTCACTGCAAGGTCTTTGAGCAGCTGGGCCTTCAGGAATTTTTGACTGGAGGCTGGTAAATTGCCTTGGTACACACTCTCTGTTTGTTGGACTAAATTATCCAATTAACCAGGAGATAACCGATGGCAAGGATCATGATGGCAGCGCGGTTTCGTTCATCCGGCAAAACTGTGTGTACACAGCGTACCATGCATGTCTGCATGCACCATACCTTGATATGTGCCGCCATGCTCTGCAGACCAAAGTAGGAGAGAGGGTCGCAAGTATCAAACTTCGACCTGCTGGCTGGAGTTTCCCCCGTCAGGCACCCATCTCGTTCAAGCCGTCAGCCAATCTCCATAGCTTAACAAATAGTAACGTCTAATTGAGCCAATTAGTTAGATGCGTACACTTGGTGTAGTAGGATCTTTATTTATTTTGATGCATACACTAGTTCTTTTTTGGTAGCCCTTTTGTAATGATGGCTGATGTTTGGTTTGGAAGAGAGAGCTGCGTCGTCACTCTTCTGGCCTGCTTACTGCTTCTGTTGCACCCCCAGCCCTGGTTGCTGCTGCTGCTGTTTTCAATGTACAATTAGTAGTATATTTCATCTGTTGGTTGAATAAATGTGTTGTTAGAATGACAAACACAATGTTTTGGAAGTCGTTGCACGGTTCGATCCATTAGTGCCTTGTACCATACATAGCGCATACTATTTTTTCGTACGGAACACATTTTCCACTTGTTGATAACATGCAGCCCACTGATGAAGGGCCAATAGAGAAGCCCATAATTAACTGGAAGGGAGGCTCTCACATGAATCCGGCCCAGGTACATGCTCATGGTCTCCTAAACATAAATAAATAAATAAATAAATCTAAATGATCATGCACCAGTTCTTTGGGAAAATAGGTAGCCCAGTATTTCTTTTTGAAGAATACCCAAGCTAGGCGTATTTGTTTTCTCCGAATTACTAGGCTGCAAATCATTCAAGACGAGGAGGGATGCATTCCGGCCTGGCTTAAGAGTATGGTCAATGTCTGTTAAAAGTAATATCAAAAGGGTTGAAAATTCCAAAAAAATATAGCAAATGGGATATAAGTTTCTTTTTTGTTTTTGTTCCTCACTGATATCTTATACTATTTCATTGGATTTAACATGACATAGTACTAATTTATTTTTAAATTTGTTTTAGTATGGCTATTAATTTTTGGATTAAGAATATTTTGTTCCCCAGCAAAAATTTGCGAATTTTCAAAAATTCCCACATATTTAGTTAATTTTTTGACCCTCGTACTGACCAGAAAATGGCCAGCAATTCTAAAAATGGAAAACGGGTTGCAATAAATTCCATATGAATTAGAAAATGAGTAAAATTATAAAAATAATAGCAAATGGGCTGAACATGCCACAAATTTCGAGGCTGACTTGTTTACGCAAGGCTTTGTCAATGAACACACGATTCTAGCAGCAGTGACTGTTGGATGTCCATCCAACGGCCGACGTGCTTCTTCAATCTCTAATCTTCTTGCTCCAGCCGCCTAAACTAGCGCCGACGGGACTACCTGCTCCCTCCTCTTGTGGCCCGCTGTGATGCCGTGCAGGATTCCCCGACCCACCCTACTCCCTCCGCTGGCCTGGCCGCACGCAATCAACTGCCTCCTTATTACGCGAAAAAAATGATTCCTCCCACTGACATCTGGGCGTGATACGTCCATTTTGCATCATGCTTTTATATCGATATTTATTGCATTATGGGCTGTTATTTCACACTATGTCACAATACTTCTGGCTATTCTCTCTTATTTTATAAGGTTTACATAAGGAGGGAGAATGCCGGCAACTGGAATTCTGGGCTGGAAAAGGAGAAAATATTAGAGACCTATTCTGCACAACTCCAAAATCCTGAAACTCCACGGAATACCTTATAATAAATAATGAAAAATCCTCGCCAAAGATGAAGACCAGGGGCCCACACCCTGTCCACGAGGGTGGGGGCTGATGACCCACAAGTATAGGGGATCTATCGTAGTCCTTTCGATAAGTAAGAGTGTCGAACCCAACGAGGAGCAGAAGGAAATGATAAGCGGTTTTCAGCAAGGTATTCTCTGCAAGTACTGAAATAAGTGGTAACAGATAGTTTTGTGATAGGATAATTTTAACGGGCAACAAGTAACAAAAGTAAATAAAGTGCCGCAAGGTGGCCCAATCCTTTTGTAGCAAAGGACAAGCCGGAACAAACTCTTATAATAGGAAAAGTGCTCCCGAGGACACATGGGAATATCGTCAAGCTAGTTTTCATCACGTTCATATGATTCGGGTTTGATAATTTGATATGTGGGTGGACCGGTGCTTGGGTGTTGTTCTTACTTGAACAAGCATCCCACTTATGATTAACCTCTATTGCAAGCATCCGCAACTACAACAAAAGTATTAAGGTAAACCTAACCATAGCATGAAACATATGGATCCAAATCGGCCCCTTACGAAGCAACGCATAAACTAGGGTTTAAGCTTCTGTCACTCTAGCAACCCATCATCTACTTATTACTTCCCAATGCCTTCCTCTAGGCCCAAATAATGGTGAAGTGTTATGTAGTCGACGTTCGCATAACACCACTAGAGGCTAGACAACATACATCTTATCAATATATCAAACGAATACCAAATTCACATGACTACTCATAGCAAGACTTCTCCCTTGTCCTCAGGAACGAACGTAATTACTCACAAAGCATATTCATGTTCATAATCAGAGGGGTAATAATATGCATATAGGATCTGAACATATGATCTTCCACCAATTAAACCAACTAGCATCAACTACAAGGAGTAATCAACACTACTAGCAACCTACTAGCACCAATCCCAGACTTTGAGACAAGAATTGGATACAAGAGATGAACTAGGGTTTGGAGATGAGATGGTGCTAGGGAAGATGTTGATGGAGATTTCCCTCTCCCGATGAGAGGAGCGTTGGTGATGACGATGGTGATGATTTCCCCCTCCCTGAGGGAAGTATCCCCGGCAGAATAGCTCTGCCGGAGCTCTAGATTGGATCCGCCAAGGTTCCGCCTCGTGGCGGCGGAGTCTTGTGCCGAAAAGTTCCTTCCTATTTTTTTCTCATCGAAAGACTTCATATAGGAGAAGATGGGCGTCGGAGAGCCACCAGGGGGCCCACGAGGTAGGGGGCGCGCCCTAGGGGGGGCGCCCCCCACCCTCGTGAGCAGGGTGTGGACCCCCTGGCCTTCATCTTTGGCGAGGATTTTTCTTTATTTTTTTAAGACGTTCCGTGGAGTTTCAGGACTTTTGGAGTTGCGTAGAATAAGTCTCTAATATTTGCTCCTTTTCCAGTCCAGAATTCCAGCTGCAGGCATTCTCCCTCCTTATGTAAACCTTGTAAAATAAGAGAGAATAGCCATAAGTATTGTGATATAAAGTGAAATAACAGTCCATAATGCGATAAATATTGATATAAAAGCATGATGCAAAATGGACGTATCAACTCCCCCAAGCTTAGACCTCGCTTGTCCTCAAGCGAAAAGCCGATAACAATAAATATGTCCTCATGTTTAGAGGTAGAGGCGTCGATAAAAATAAAATACGGACATGAAGGCATCATGATTATTCTCATAACAGCAACATATATAGATTTTGTCATATGATTACTTATGTTCAAGTGATGATCTATTCACAATGCAAAAGTATAAATCATAAATCTTATTGGGCTCCGACAAACTATAATCTCAGTCATTGAAGCAATTGCAATTTATCATAACATCGAAAAGAGTCTATGTCAGAGCTAAAAAGCAAGTCCACATACTCAACTATCATTTAGTCCTCCATAATTGCTAACACTCACATGATACTTATGGTTGCGGAGTTTTAATCGGACACAAAGAAAGATAGGGGCTTATAATTTTGCCCCACAACCTTTTACCTCAAGGGTAATGTCAACAATAATGGTTCATGCTCCCCTACATCCAATTAGATATATATATCATGTTCTTTCCAACATGCTGAGCTTGCCAAAGGATAAAATGAAAAAGAAAAGGTGAAGATCACCATGACTCTTGCATAAGGTAGAAGATAATAATAAAAGATAGGCCCTTCGCAGAGGGAAGCAGAGGCTGCCATGCACTTTTATGGTTGGATATATAAAATCTCAATGCGAAAGAACGGCACTTTATATTGCCCATTTTGATATGAACCTTTATTATGCAGTCCGTCGCTTTTATTACTTCCACATCACAAGATCGTATAAAGCTTATTTCTCCGACACCAATCAATCATACATATTTAGAGCAATTTTTATTGCTTTTCACCGATGACAATTTACTTGAAGGATCTTACTCAATCCATAGGTAGATATGGTGGACTGTCATGGCAAAACTGGTTTAGGGATGTTGGAAGCACAAGTAGTATTTCTACTTAGTGCTGAGTATTTGGCTAGCATGAGGGGGAAAGGCAAGCTCAACAAGTTAGAGGATCCATGACAACATACTTTATCTCAGATATAAGAAAGACATAACTCATTACGTTGTCTTCCTTGTCCAACATCAACTCTTTAGCATGTCATATTTTAATGAGTGCTCCCAATCATAAAAGATGTCAATGATAATATATCTATATGTGAAAACCTCTCTTTCCTTATTACTTCCTATTAATTGCAACAATGACCAAAGCTATGTCTGCCAACTCCCAACAACTTTTAATCATCATACTCTTTCTATATGAAGTCATTACTATCAATAAGATCAATATGAACTTTTTGTTTCTTTTTATTCTTTTTCTCTTTTCTTTTATTCACCCAAGATCATGGCAAAATAATCAAGCCCGTGACTCAACACTAATCTTTATTATATATAGCTCACATACTCGATTACATAGAGAGATCATAAAGCAAACTCAAAACTAGATCATGCCATAAACTTTATTCTACTAGATCAAGATACTACTAATAGGATCGAACTAAGAAAAATGGTAAAGATAGGAGTTGTGATTGTGATACGATACCGGGGAACCTCCCCCAAGCTTGGCAGTTGCCAAGGGGAGTGCCCATACCCATGTGATTATATCTCCTTTGTCGGTGAACAAGGTGGTGGTGATGTTGGCTTAGTTGATGGCTTAGGCTTCTCCCTTAATTTGCGCTTGAGGACGGCATTTTGATCCCTCAGATCATCAATCTCCCACTCCAGGGTTAATATCTTTTTGCATAGGTCCTGCTTACTTTCCTGCAAGAGACGAAAAGGGATAAACTCGAACTTGGGTTTCTTTACCCTATCAGGGAGACTTGACTTTTTGAACTCCACGTGCATGTCCCCAAGTTGAGGTAATGGTGCTTCATCTTCATCTGAGCTCGTCTCCTCCTTCCCCTTGGGTTCATAGTCCTCTTCTTCCTCCGTGGTCCATCCATCGTGTTCCACATCTCCATAGACCTTTGGATTTGCTAAGTAATCATCCACATAGCTTTCTCCTTCCGAATCCCGAGAAGACATGTTGATTTAATCTGCAACGGTACAGCTCGAAATGAAAACAGAGGATAATTGCGTGATACGGGAGTCAAAATCTTCGGGATAATATATAGTGAATTTTTACCGACCAAAAGATGTAACGTGCAAGAAAACGGAGTCCGGAAGGCACAAGAGGAGCTCACGAGGTAGGGGGCGCGCCCAGGGGGTAGGGCGCGCCCACCACCCTCGTGGGGCCCTCGTGTCCTTCCCGGACTACTACTTATTTTTCTATTTTTCTAAATATTCCAAAACGAAGAAATATTGCCTTAAAAATTGTTTTGGAGTCGGTTTACTTACCGTACCACATACCTATTCCTTTTCGGAGTCTGAAAAGTTCCGAAAAGTGTCCCTTATGTATTCCTCCGGGGTTACGGTTTCAATAATATTGGTTGCAACATTTATGGGATTACCTGAGATATAATGTTTGATTCTTTGACCGTTTACCACTTTCGGATTCATGCCCTCGAAGTTGTTGATCTTTATGGCACCGAAACGATAGACCTCTTCGATAACATAGGGGCCTTCCCATTTAGAGAGAAGTTTTCCTGCAAAAAATCTTAAACGAGAGTTGTATAGCAATACATAATCACCTACATTAAACTCACGCTTTTGTGTCCTTTTGTCATGCCATCTTTTAACTTTTTCTTTAAACAACTTGGCATTTTCATAAGCTTGGGTTCTCCATTCATCAAGTGAGCTAATATCAAATAACCTCTTCTCACCGGCAAGTTTAAAATCATAGTTGAGGTCTTTAATAGCCCAATATGCCTTATGTTCTAGTTCGAGAGGTAAGTGACATGCTTTTCCATAAACCATTTTATACGGAGACATACCCATAGGATTTTTATATGCAGTTCTATAAGCCCATAATGCATCATCAAGTTTCTTAGACCAATTCTTTCTAGACCTATTAACAGTCTTTTGCAAAATTAATTTGAGCTCTCTATTGCTCAACTCTACTTGACCACTAGACTGGGGGTGATAAGGAGATGCAATTCTATGATTAACATCATATTTAGCAAGCATTTACGGAAAGCACCGTGAATAAAGTGTGAACCACCATCAGTCATTAAATATCTAGGGACTCCAAACCTCGGAAAAATAACCTCCTTGAGCATTTTAATAGAAGTGTTATGATCAGCACTACTAGTTGGAATTGCTTCTACCCACTTAGTAACGTAATCAACAGCAACTAAAATATGTGTGTATCCATTAGAGGCAGGAAAAGGTCCCATATAATCGAAGCCCCAAACATTAAACGGTTCAATAACAAGAGAATAATTCATAGGCATTTCTTGACGTCTACTAATATTACCAATTCTTTGACATTCATGACAAGACAAGAAAAACTTACGGGCATCCTTGAAGAGAGTAGGCCAATAAAAACCAGATTGCAATACCTTATGTGCAGTTCTATCTCCAGCGTGGTGTCCTCCCACTACTAGGGAAAACCTTATACACAGAAATTTAGCAACATCGCGGGTTAAAAAAGGGCGTTAGTGCTAGATAGCAGTAGCGGTTCAGAATAAACCGCGCTGCAGATACGATCCTAGCAGTAGCGAGTGTGCCCGTAAAAGCGCTACTACTAATATTCCCATTGCTGGAACGATGGGCTACGCATAGCAGTAGCGGCCTTGCAGGAAGCGCGCTGCCGCTAGGGCATGAGTAGCAGCGCGTTTCCCTGTAATAGCGCTACTGCTAATGGAAATAAAATAAAATGAAAAACAAATAGAAAAGTAAATGAAAATGAAAGCAACAAAAAAAGGAGAAAGAAAAAAAATAAAATGTAAAGCAAAATAAATGAAAAAGCGAAAAAACAGAGAAAGGCTTAGCTGTAGCGTGTGTTAGTAAGAGGCGTTGTAGCTAACGCAACTGCAACGCGTTTCCAAGACCCCCGCTATAGAAACAGAAAAGGAAATAAAAAAGAGAGAAAGTTACACATGTATAGCAGTAGCGCGTTTTGGAAAAAGCGCTATAGCTACCTTAGCTATAGCGCGTTCTGTGAAACGCGCTACCGCTAGTTTTGACTTAATCAAAAAACCGTTTCCCCCTCGGCCACCACTTGCCCCCCAAATCTCTCGACCCACCCCACCGCCGTCTCCTCGATTCGCCGTCGCCCCACTTCGCCGCTGTCTCCTGCCGACGTCAACGCCCCCGGAGCCACCAGAGCCGTGCGCCGTCGACGCCACCGGAGCCGCCCCCAACGCCATGGAGCCGCGCGGCCTCATCAACGCCACCGGAGCCGCCGTCGACGCCACCGGATCCTCCCTCGCCACAACTGCCTCCCTCGCCATCACCGGAGACGCCCCTGCCTCCCTCGCCACCACCGGAGCCATCCTCTGTAAGCCCCCACCCCTCCTCTCTCTCTCATGCATAGGTTAGCTAGTTTAATTATGTTAATTATCTAGGTTAGGGCAAAAATTTAGTTAGGGCTTTGATAGAGAAGTAGTTAGGTTAACTAGTTTAATTATTTTAATTACCTAGGTTAGTGTAAAAATTTAGTTAGGGCTTTGACAGAGAACTAGTCAGGTTAACAAGTTTAATTAGGTTAATTATCTAGGTTATTTAGGCAAGTTTTATTTTAAAGATGATCCCTTCCTAGAATTTTATTGTTGATTATATCTTTTCATTGAAGTGGTCATGTTGTTTATGCCCAAGTGGCTTTGTTGTTTGAATGAAGTTGAGTGGCCTATATATGTTTTGCCGGAATGTTGATTCATTTCCGTTCTGGCAAATTTCAGGTTCTCGATTTGTCCACTTTTTAGCAAAGGTCATGCCGAAATTTTCCGTGAATTTCGGCATGACTTGTGCTACAAACTAGGACATATCGAGTGCCCGGGATTTGCCGCACCAGGAAGGAGTCAACGTTCCTACAAAACATAGGCCTTTTGTATGCCATTATTCATTTTATTAGGTCTAGAATTAATTTACCAGATTTAATCATAGGAAACATGGCTAGCAATGATGAAGGACAGGGTTCTGGTGATTGCGACGACGTCTACTGGGCGGCAGACGAATCTTTTAGCCTTGCCGACGATCGACCGGTGGCATCGGGGACTGAGAACGACACGCAGACCGGTGCTGAGACTGAGACCGGCGCTGAGACTCAGACCGGCATCGAGACCGGCGCTGAGACTGAGACCGGTGCTGAGACTGAGACCGGCGCTGAGACTCAGACCGGCATCGAGAACGGTGCTGAGACTGAGACCGGCGCTGCCTCGAGGAGCGAGGCCGGTGTAGAACAGAAAGCAAAGAGGCAACAGCTTCCTAACAAACTCAAGACTACTAGACTAGTGGTCACGGAGGTGGACGACGGCAATTTTGAGCCAAAGGCGCCCGAGGAAGCGCGTCAATGCTACGGCAATCAAATAGGCTGCATCGTACGAACAACCGCCACCATGAACGATGAGAAACTACCGAAGGTAGGAAATATGAGGAGCTCCCTCCTAAAGAAGTTTCACTAGATATTCTTGTTCCCAAGCCAGAATGAGAAGGATTATGAAGATCCAGATGAGGACCCGGCAATGAAGAAGATAAACAAACACGCCATGACCAAGTTTAGCAACGCGTTGGCCGCCTAGAAAAATCGAGTGAAAGCAAAGATCATCGACAAGAAGGAACCCTACTCTGAGATTGTAAAGGATAATCCGACAATCTCGGAAGAGCAGTTTCAAATATTCAAGGAGGCTTGCGAGGCCGAAGCTGCCAAAAAAAGTCTCAGTACATGAAGGGGCTTCAAGAGAGGAACATTGGGAGCCACCACCTCGGAAGCCGTGGTTACGGCGGAAAGAGGTCCAAATGGGCCAAGGAGGACCCGGAAGCCCCGAGTCTTGGCCTCCCAGACCCCTTGGCAGATTTCACCGTCCCACAGGAGCGTGACGTCCTCAGGGCCCGGCATCGTTGGGACCCAGTGAACAAGGTTTATGAGACAACACCGGTCATTACAGAGTTCATGAGACTGCTGGTAATTTTAGTTTCTGATCAATTCGACTGCACACGTTAGTCATATTTGTAAACGATCCTTGTGCCTTTTGCAGAGAGAGCAGCACCGGATTGCGGCCGAAAGTGACTTGCCGTCTGAGGCATTGGCGAGGCCCAAGTTGGACACTCCATTCAACTGGGCGTTGAACATATTGAAATGACAACCGGTGGATACTCGACCATCGTATGGATGTGTGCACGGTGTCGGAGACAGCACCACATGGAAGAAGTACTACCGTGAGACCACGGAGGAGAGAAAGGAAGGACGGAGGTTAATTGAAGAAAACATCGACAAGAAGGTTGAGATTGCGGTTGAGAAGAAATCATCTCAAACAGTCGCAACAGCGGTAGCTGCTGCAAAACAGGTGGTTGCAGATTTTTCTACTTCCTTGGTGACGGGCGTTATCACTTGGACAATGCAAAATCCAGAAAAAAAATGCAGAGGACTTTCCCCTTACCGACTTCTTGGGAAGCAGCTCGACTAGCGGTGCACCAGCACCTGCTCCCACACCGGCTCCCGCACCGGACGTGCTCGGTGGTGCTTCATCTTTGGCTGAGCTCGACGCCCTCACGGTATCTGTCACACCGGCCCCCTTCAATATAAATGTATAATCTCCCGTTTTCGTTGCCTTTCGGATGTCTCATGTCGCAGACTTTTCTTTGCAGGCTGACGAAACCCCATGCACCATATTGTACACCATCGGCGACCAGAAGGTGGACGTGGGGAAGGCGGCGATAATGAAGCCGAAGGAACCATTGTTCCACAGTCGGCCGATCCCCCCGAACGTCTTCAAGGTTTCCGTGGCCAGTGTCAAACCGGGCCACGAGAATTTGCCTCCTCCAATACTAGCGGGGGATGACGACGAGACACCGCGGCGGCTTGGTGATTGTTGCAATGGGTGGGTGCTGTTGTGGCCACAGAGTCTGCTTCGTCTGGAGGCGGCCGGGAGCACACCCACGAGCACGCAGCCTCAGCAAGGTATGAACATCAACACCCCACCTACCCAATTAGCGTCGGGTGTCGGGTTGGGTGATAGCGGACGGGGTAACGAGGAGGCTCCATTAGTCGCTTATGACGTCGCCATGGATGAGGATGAGGACGATGATGGCGCTGAACAGTATGTCTATACTGGCGCCTCCTCAGGGTTTGAGCGGCATGAGTCGGTGCCTAAATTGCCGTCTCAACGTATTATGGACGACCTTCCGGTAGTAAAGAAGTCTAGGAAGAGAGCGAGGAAAGGCAAAAAAAAATCTGATTCTATGATCCAGCTGCCTCAGCAGCCTCGGCTTCAGGACCGTATAGATATCCCCGATGCAGATAAATGGCATATCCCCGGTCAACCAATCCTACCTGCAACAGCGCTACGGGCCAGATTTGGCGATCTAAGGAGACTTCATGATGATGTGTTGCGGGTAGAGAAAGGCCTCATCACCTCGAAAGATCCAGGATACCCACTCTACGTGGTTAACGTTCCGCAGCAAATGTCATACGTCGACAGCTTCCCCGCAAATAAGTTCTTCCTCCGATTCGATTACATATTCGACATGTTTCGCGTGAAGAAGCTGGATTTTACGTTTGTCCGCCTTTATGCCTTGCACATGAACTACATCATCGGGGTTGAGCAGATATCTAATATCTGTGTCGCTAACCCGTACTACATGCACGAGGGCTTCTTGGGAGTCTGTGCAAAGCACCGTGAATACGCGAGGGATTACATCGTCACTTTCATGCTCGCCAATAAGGACAAGGAGGCGATTCTTGTGCCTTATCATCCCGTGTAAGTCATCCGCGCTGCTATCCTTCCTTCGATTTCAATCATTGATTTGCTCGGTGGAGGCTAATTAATTTGAGGTGTACTTATTTTGCGCAGCGGCGGGCGCGCCGTCCTCATCATCCTCTACCCCCGATTCTCCCACGCTCTTTACTTGGACACGTCGAAGAACATTCACAAAAAGGATTACACCCACATCAAGGATGTTCTCGACAGTGCTATGTTTTACTACCAAGCAAGGGGTGGAGAGGTCAGGGACAAGAAGACAAGGGGCGGCAGGGCCGCCTTCGGCCATAAGACCGACTTCTGCTGCATCCAGCAACCGAACGATTCTCTTAATTATGGATTCTATGTCCGACACCACATGCTGGAGTATAGACGGGATCACCAGAACCTTCGCATGTCACCTAGATCCGGCGATGCCCATATTCTGCAATGGGCAAAGGACATAGGAGATATCGAGGATCATCGACTTCGAGCTGAGTTCTATAACATCCAACGCGAACTTGTCCAAATCATCATGAAGGAGGTCGTCGGAAAAACAGGGATGTTCTACGGAGAAGGACAAATGTCGCGGGAAGACGTCCGAACATGGATAGCCTCTCAGCGTCTCGACATGAAGCCTTTCACTAAGCTCAAGGACTATCTCCTGACTTGGATGGATGGAACGACATGTTGGAGTGATTGTCGATATATGACAATGTGTCCATTTAGTCCATACTTTCTATATGACAAAACTTTGAGTTATGCACGGTGAAACTTTATTTGTGATGTAATTAAACCGTCCACCTCCTCGACTAGCGAAAATCACTCTAGTTAGGGCATTTTGGGGTACGATGAACTTTGTTATTTATGCTTATGATATGTTGTTTCTATTTTTGTCAAGTCTGTCTCTTTCTGTTGCTCAACTATATATGTTGCATATCATCGACTCATGTGACGATGCAGGTGCATAGATCATAGATGGCGAAGAAGTGCTACGCCAGGAATATATATACGAAAAGTGGCCGGAGTGTCAGACCGAGGTGTACCGGTTTCCGGTTTACGAGCGACAGGCAGTAGTTAGTTTAGGTTCACGCTAATGCGAGAGAGGGATACGAACTCATGTACTCAAAGTGATAGCTCTTCTCGCGTATATCATTGTTTAGATGGATGGCGATGTATTTGCATGTAATCGAGACTTGTATCGCTATTTTCGAGATGATGACGAGAGACCACTTTGTGCTGGATGATGATTATGATGAGACTATTTGTATGTATATGCTATGATTACATTTGTGGTCTCGCAGGTATTTGTATGTGTATCATGATGACATTTGTATGTGCTAAAGATTCTTCTATAAAGCCCGTTCAAATACAAAACAAATATGCCAAAAAAACAAAAAACTACTAAAATTAGCAGTAGCGAGTGGACAAAAGTTAGCAACAGCGTGGTAGTAGCAGCAGCGCGCACGGAAGAAGCGCGCTATAGCTATTAGCAGTAGCGAGCTTCCACTAAGCGCGCTGTTGCTACACTTGTGTAGCAGTAGCGCTGGTGAGCACGCGCTACTGATATGTGTTAGCTGTAGCGCCTTATTAGTAGCGCCGGTCCGCGCGCTACTGATACACCTAAAACCCGCGCTGCTGCTAGCCTTTTCCCTAGCAGTGTCCATAAGACTCGGAATGACACTTGCGTAGGATATGTTCCTGTTGATGCTCAGGTACACAACGTCTAATGACACCATCTACTCCTTCTTTATAAAGATGTGGATCATCCCAAAAGTAATGTCTCAAATCATAGAAGAACTTTTTCTTTTGTTGGTATGTGAAGCTAGGTGGTATAAACTTAGCAACAATATAATTAGCATCATCAGCATACCATGGAGTACTACGAGAAGTACTTATAACATTTAATTGTTCATCAGGAAAGTTATCATTGATAGGTAGTGGGTCATCAAGAATATTTTCTAACCTAGACAAGTTGTCTGCAATGGGGTTCTCAGCTCCCTTTCTATCAACAATATGCAAATCAAATTCTTGTAGCAAGAGAACCCCTCTAATAAGTCTAGGCTTAGCATCTTTCTTTTCCATAAGATATTTAATATCAGCATGATCAGTTTGAATAGTTACTTTAGAATCAACAATATAAGATCTGAACTTATCACAAGCAAATACAACTGCTAAAAGCTCTTTTTCAGCAGTAGCATAATTTCTTTGAGCATTGTCTAGAGTCTTACTAGCATAATGAATAACATTTAATTTCTTATCAACTCTTTGCCCTAGAACAGCACCTACAGCATAACCACTAGCATCACACATAATTTCAAAGGGTAGGTTCCAATCAGGTGGCTGAACAATAGGTGTAGTGACTAATGCTTTCTTAAGTATTTCAAATGCTTCTACACAATCATCATCAAAGACAAATGGTATATCTTTTTGCAATAAATTGGTCAGAGGCCGAGAAATTTTTGAGAAGTCCTTAATGAACCTCCTGTAAAATCCGGCGTGACCAAGGAAACTTCTTATACCTTTGATGTCCTTGGGACATGGCATCTTTTCAATAGCATCAACCATGGCTTTATCAACTTCAATACCTCTTTTAGAAACTTTGTGCCCCAAGACAATACCTTCATTAACCATAAAGTGGCACTTCTCCCAATTCAAGACAAGATTAGTTTCTTCACATCTCTGCAAAACTCGATCAAGATTGCTCAAGCAATCATCAAAAGAGGAACCATAGACGGAAAAGTCGTCCATGAAAATCTCACAAATCTTTTCACAAAAGTCAGAGAATATAGCCATCATGCATCTTTGAAAGGTAGTAGGTGCATTACATAAACCAAAAGGCATACGTCTATAAGCAAAAGTACCAGAAGGGCATGTAAAAGTAGTCTTTGATTGATCTCTAGCCGACACAGGTATTTGAGAGAAACCAGAATAACCATCTAGAAAGCAATAGTGTGTATGTTTGCATAATCTTTCTAGTATTTGATTAATAAAAGGTAAGGGGTAATGATCTTTTTTAGTAGCTTTATTTAATTTGCGGAAATCAATTACCATCCCATAACCTGTGATAATTCTTTGTGGAATCAATTCATCTTTATCATTAGGGACAACAGTAATACCTCCCTTCTTAGGGACACAATGGACAGGACTTACCCACTCACTATCAGCAACGGGATAGATTATACCTACCTCCAGAAGCTTTAGTATTTCTTCTCTTACCACTTCTTTCATTTTAGGATTCAGACGTCGTTGAGGATCACGAACTTGTTTGGCATCTGCTTCCAAATTTATTTTTTGTTGACATAGAGTGGGACTAATGCCCTTAAGATCATCAAGAGTATATCCAATAGCAGCACGGTGCTTCTTCAGAGTTTTCAATAATATTTCTTCTTCATGCTCTGAAAGGTTAGCACTAATAATAATAGGATATATCTTCTTTTCATCAAGATAAGCATATTTAAGATTATCAGGCAACGGTTTCAGCTCAAACACGGGATCACCCTTGGGTGGAGGAGGATCCCCTAAGATTTCAACAGGCAAGTTGTGATGCAGAATAGGTTCCTGTTTAAAGAATACTTCATCTATTTCCCTTCTTTCATTCATGAACATATCATTTTCATGGTCTAGCAAATAGTGTTCTAAAGGATCACTAGGAGGTACGACAATAGAAGCAAGACAAATAATTTCATCCTTACTAGATAATTCTTCCTCACGATGTTGTTTACTAAATTTAGAGAAATTAAACTCATGAACCATATCATCCAAGCCAACAGTAACAACATTCTTAGTGCAATCTATGGTAGCATTGACAGTATTTAAGAAGGGTCTACCAAATATAATGGGACAAAAGCTATCTTGCGGAGAAGTAAGAACAAGAAAATCAGCAGGATATTTAATTTTCCCACACAAGACTTCAACATCTCTAACAATTCCAATTGGTGAAATAGTATCTCTATTGGCAAGTTTAATTGTGACATCAATATCTTCTAACTCAGTAGGTGAAATTTCATTCTTAATTTCTTCGTACAAGTCATAAGGTATAACACTAGCACTAGCACCCATATCACATAAGCCATGATAACAATTATCTCCTATTTTAACAGAAATAACAGGCACGCCTACCACAGGTCTATGTTTATCTTTATCACAAGGTTTAGCAATTCTAGCAGTTTCACCTTCGAACTGAATAACATGCCCATCAATATTATCAGACAAGAGATCTTTTACAATAGCAATATTAGGTTCTACTTTAACTTGCTCAGGAGGTGTATAAGTTCTAATATTGCTTTTACGAACAACAGTTGAAGCTTTAGCATGATCCTTTATTCTAACAGGGAAAGGTGGTTTCTCAATATAGGAAGTAGGAACAATAGGATAATTATAAGTGACAGTCTTTTCTTCAACTTTAATAGGTGCAGCTACTTTTACTTCTATGGGAGGATGATATTTAAACCACTTCTCCTTAGGGAGATCAACATAAGTAGCAAAAGATTCACAGAAAGAAGCTACTATCTCAGAGTCAAGTCCATATTTAGTGCTAAACTTACAGTAAATATCGGTATCCATAAAAGATTTAACACAATAAAACTTAGGTGTCATACCTGACTCCTTACCTTCGTCGAGGTCCCAATCTTCAGAGTTGCGTTTAATTCTATCCAATAAATTCCATCTGAATTCAATAGTCTTCATCATAAAAGAGCCAGCACAAGAAGTATGGAGCATGGTGCGATTGTTATCAGAAAGCCGAGCATGCTCGATACTTCTTGTGCTGGCTCTTTTATGATGAAGACTATTGGATTTAGATGGGATTTATTGGATAGAATTAAACGCAACTCCGAAGATTGGGATCTCGACAAAGGTAAGGAGTCAGGTATGACACCTAAGTTTGATTGTGTTAAATCTTTTATGGATACCGATATTTTTCGTAAATTTAGCACTAAATATGGACTTGATTCTGAGATAGTAGCCTCTTTCTGTGAATCTTTTGCTACTTATGTTGATCTCCCTAAGGAGAAGTGGTTTAAATATCATCCTCCCATAGAAGTAAAAGTAGCTGCACCAATTAATGTTGAAGAAAAGACTGTCACTTATAATGATCCTATTGTTCCTACTTGTTATGTTGAGAAACCACCTTTCCCTTTTAGGATAAAGGATCATGCTAAAGCTTCAACTGTGGTTCGCAAAAGCAATATTAAAACATATACACCTCTTGCGCAAGTTAAAGTAGAACCTAATATTGCTATTGTTAAAGATCTCTTGTCTGATAATATTGATGGGCATGTTATTCAGTTCTGCGGTGAAACTGCTAGAATTGCTAAACCCTGTGCTAAAGATAAACATAGACCTGTGGTAGGCGTGCCTGTTATTTCTGTTAAAATAGGAGAACATTGTTATCATGGCTTATGTGATATGGGTGCTAGTGCTAGTGTTATACCTTATGATTTGTATAAAGAAATCAAGCATAAAATTGCACTTGCTGAGTTAGAAGATATTGATGTCACAATTAAACTTGTTAATAGAGATATTATTTCAGAAGTGGGAATTGTTAGATATGTTGAAGTCTTGTGCGGGAAAACTAAATATCCTGCTGATTTTCTTATTCTTAGTTCCCCACAAGATAGCTTTTTTCCCATTATATTTGGTAGACCTTTCTTGAACACTGTTAATGCTAAGATAGACTGCGAAAAGAATGTTGTTACTATTGGCTTGGATGATATGACTCATGAATTTAATTTCTCTAAATTTATTAAACAACACCGTGAAGAAGAATTGCCTAGTAAGGATGAAATTATTGGTCTTGCTTCTATTGCCGTACCTCCTAGTGATCATTTAGAACAATATTTGCTAGACCATGAGAATGATATGTTCATGAATGAAAGAAGGGAAATAGATGAAGTATTCTTTAAACAGGAACCTATTCTGAAACACAATTTTCCTGTTGAAATCCTAGGGGATCCCCCTCCACCTAAGGGTGATCTCGTGTTTGAGCTTAAACCGTTGCCTGATAATCTTAAATATGCTTATCTTGATGAAAAGAAGATATATCCTGTTATTATTAGTGCTAACCTTTCAGAGCATGAAGAAGAAAGATTATTGAAAACTCTGAAGAAGCACCGTGCTGCTATTGGATATACTCTTGATGATCTTAAGGGCATTAGTCCCACTCTATGTCAACATAAAATAAATTTGGAAGTAGATGCCAAACCAGTTCGTGATCCTCAATGATGTCTGAATCCTAAAATGAAAGAAGGGGTAAGAAAAAGAAATACTAAAGCTTCTGGAGGCAGGTATAATTTATCCCGTTGCTGATAGTCAGTGGGTAAGTCATGTTCATTGTGTCCCTAAGAAGGGACGTATTACTGTTGTTCCTAATGATAAAGATGAATTGATTCCACAAAGAATTATTACAGGTTATAGGATGGTAATTGATTTCTGCAAATTAAATAAGGCTACTAAGAAAGATCATTACCCCTTACCTTTTATCGATCAAATGCTAGAAAGATTATGCAAACATACACATTACTGCTTTCTAGATGGTTATTCTGGTTTCTCTCAAATACCTGTGTCGGCTAAAGATCAATCAAAGACTACTTTTACATGCCCTTTTGGTACTTTTGCTTATAGATGTATGCCTTTTGGTTTATGTAATGCACCTGCTACCTTTCAAAGAAGCATGATGGCTATATTCTCTGACTTTTGTGAAAAGATTTGTGAGGTTTTCATGGACGACTTTTCCGTCTATGGATCTTCTTTTGATGATTGCTTGAGCAATCTTGATCGAGTTTTGCAGAGATGTGAAGAAACTAATCTTGTCTTGAATTGGGAAAAGTGCCACTTTATGGTTAATGAGAGAATTGTCTTGGGTCATAAAGTTTCTGAAAGAGGTATTGAAGTTGATAAAGTCAAGGTTGATGCTATTGAAAATATGCCATGTCCCAAGGACATCAAAGGTATAAGAAGTTTCCTTGGTCACGCCAGATTTTCTAGGAGGTTCATTAAGGACTTCTCAAAAATTTCTCGACCTCTGACTAATTTATTACAAAAAGATATACCATTTGTCTTTGATGATGATTGTGTAGAAGCATTCGAAATACTTAAGAAAGCATTAGTCTCTGCACCTATTGTTCAGCCACCTGATTTGAATTTACCCTTTGAAATTATGTGTGATGCTAGCGATTATGCTGTAGGTGTTGTTCTAGGGCAAAGAGTTGATAAGAAATTAAATGTTATCCATTATGCTAGTAAGACTCTAGACAATGCTCAAAGAAATTATGCTACTACTGAAAAAGAACTTTTAGCAGTTGTATTTGCTTGTGATAAGTTCAGATCTTATATTGTTGATTCTAAAGTAACTATCCACACTAATCATGCTGCTATTAAATATCTTATGGAGAAGAAAGATGCTAAACCTAGACTTATTTGATGGGTTCTCTTGCTACAAGAATTTGATTTGCATATTGTTGATAGAAAAGGAGCTGAGAACCCCGTTGCAGACAACTTATCTAGGTTAGAGAATGTTCTTGATGACCCACTACCTATTGATGATAGCTTTCCTGATGAACAATTAAATGTCATAAGTACTTCTTGTAGTACCCCTTGGTATAATGATTATGCTAATTACATTGTTGCTAAATTCATACCACCTAGCTTCACATACCAACAAAAGAAAAAGTTCTTCTATGATTTGAGACATTACTTTTGGGATGACCCACGTCTTTATAAAGAAGGAGTGGATGGTGTTATAAGACGTTGTGTACCTGAGCATGAACAGGAACAGATCCTACGCAAGTGCCACTCTGAAACTTATGGAGGACACCACGCGGGAGATAGAACTGCACATAAGGTATTGCAATCCGGTTTTTATTGGCCTACTCTCTTCAAGGATGCCCGTAAGTTTGTCCTATCTTGTGATGAATGTCAAAGAATTGGTAATATTAGTAGACGTCAAAAATGCCTATGAATTATTCACTTGTTATTGAACCGTTTGATGTTAGGGGCTTTGATTATATGGCACCTTTTCCTGCCTCTAATGGATATACACATATTTTAGTTGTTGTTGATTACGTTACTAAGTGGGTAGAAGCTATTCCAACTAATAGTGCTGATCATAACACTTCTATTAAAATGCTTAAAGAAGTTATTTTTCCGAGGTTTGGAGTCCCTAGATATTTAATGACTGATGGTGGTTCACATTTTATTCATGGCGGTTTCCGTAAAATGCTTGCTAAATATAACATCAATCATAGAATTGCATCTCCGTATCACCCATAGTCTAGTGGTCAAGTAGAATTGAGTAATAGAGAACTCAAATTAATTTTGCAAAAGACTGTCAATAGGTCTAGAAAGAGTTGGTCCAAGAAACTTGATGATGCATTATGGGCCAATGGAACTGCATATAAAAATCCTATGGGTATGTCTCCGTATAAAATGGTGTATGGAAAAGCATGTCACTTACCTCTCGAACTAGAACATAAGGCATATTGGGCTATTAAAGAGCTCAACTATGATTTCAAACTTGCCGGTGAAAAGAGGTTATTTGATATTAGCTCACCTGATGAATGGAGAACCCAAGCTTATGAAAATGCCAAGTTGTTTAAAGAAAAGGTTAAAAGATGGCATGACAAAAGGATACAAAAGCGTGAGTTTAATGTAGGTGATTATGTATTGCTATACAACTCTCATTTAAGATTTTTTGCAGGAAAACTTCTCTCTAAATGGGAAGGACCCTATGTTATCGAGGAGGTCTATCGTTCTGGTGCCATAAAAATCAACAACTTCGAAGGCACAAATCCAAAGGTGGTAAACGGTCAAAGAATCAAACATTATATCTCAGGTAATCCCATAAATGTTGAAACCAATATTGTTGAAACCATAACCCCAGAGGAATACATATGGTACACTTTCCAGAACGCTTCAGACTCCGGAAAGGAATAGGTATGTGGTACGGTAAGTAAACCAATTCCAAAACAGTTTTCAAGGCAATATTTCTCCGTTTTGGAATATTTAGAAAAATAGAAAATTAAGTAGCAGTCCGGGAAGGACACGAGGGCCCCACGAGGGTGGAGGGCGCGCCCTACCCCCCTAGGTGCGCCCCCTACCTCGTGAGCACCTTGTGTGCCTTTCGGACTCCGTTTTCTTGCACGATACGTGTTTTTGTCGGTAAAAATTCACTATATATTCTCCTGAAGATTTTGACTCCCGTATCATGCAAATATTCTCTGTTCTTGTTTCGAGCTGTTTTTCTGACAGATCTTGATTATCATGACGTCCCCAAGTGCTTCCAAGGACAAGTTCTTCGAGAAGTTCATCAACCCTTACCTCACAGAGGTGCTGCGGCACCCTCAAACCATTGAGATGCGTGATGGGTTGCTGCACATCCGCGATGCTGAGGGACCAAAGGGAACCGGAAGCATGGAGACGAGGCTCGAAGCAATGGAGCAACAAGTTTTCAAGTGCCAGGGGATGGTGGAGCGTGGAATCAACGCTAGCCACACGATGCTCGCGGAGTTCACTAACAACTATAAGCCGGATGCCAAGAACACCGAGGCGGCCATCTTTAAGCTACATGAGAAGATCGAGCACCTCCAAGCCCAAATCTATGACATGCAAAACCAAGACTGTGAGTATGAATATAGATTCAAAAGAATGAGTTGGCTGCAGATTCAAGGATTCCGGAGACTCGATCATCCTTCTATGATGGTGAACCTATGCCTTGGAAGATGGATGACAAGCCCGCATCATCAACAACACCTCCACCTTCTTCACCAACCAAGGAGATATAATCACATGGGTATGGGCACTCCCCTTGGAAACTGCCAAGCTTGGGGGAGGTGCCCCGGTATCGTATCACAATCACAACTCCTATCTTTACCGTTTTCCTTAGTTCGATCCTATTAGTAGTATTTTGATCTAGTAGAATAAGGTTTATGGCATGATCTAGTTTTAAGTTTTGCTTTATGATCTCTCTATGTAATCGATTCTGTGAGCTATATAATAAAGATTAGTGTTGAGTCAAGGGCTTGATTTTCTTGCTATGATCCTGGGTGAATAAAAGAAAAGAGAAAAAGAATAAGAAGAAAAAAAGTTCATATTGATCTTATTTATAGTAATGACTTCACATAGAAAGAGTGTGACGATTAAAAGTTGTTGGGAGTTGGCAGACATAGCTTTGGTCATCGTTGCAATTAATAGGAAGTAATAAGGAAAGAGAGGTTTCACATATAAATATACTATTATTGACATCTTTCATGATTGGGAGCACTCATCAAAATATGACATGCT
Organism: Triticum urartu; assembly: GCF_056163025.1. Lineage (NCBI taxonomy): Eukaryota > Viridiplantae > Streptophyta > Magnoliopsida > Poales > Poaceae > Triticum > Triticum urartu. Next base: position 111,603,792 of record NC_141875.1, on the reverse strand, counting down.
AAAGAGTTGATGTTGGACAAGGAAGACAACGTATTGGGTTATGTTTTCTTATATCTGAGATAAAGTATGTTGTCATGGATCATCCAACATGTTGAGCTTGCCTTTCCCCCTCATGCTAGCCAAATTCTCAGCACCAAGTAGAGATACTACTTGTGCTTCCGAATACCCTTAAACCAGTTTTTCCATGAGAGTCCACCATATCTACCTATGGATTGAATAAGATCCTTCAAGTAAGTTGTCATCGCTGCAAAGCAATAAAAATTTCTCTAAATATGTATGATTAGTGTGGGAGAAATAAGCTTTATACGATCTTGTGATGTGGAAGTAATAAAAGAGACAGACTGCATAATAAAGGTTCATATCACAAGGGGCAATATAAAGTGACGTTCTTTCGCATTGAGATTTTGTGCATCCAACCATAAAAGCGCATGGCAACCTCTGCTTCCCTCTGCGAAGGGCCTATCTTTTATTATTATCTTCTACCTTATGCAAGTGTCATGGTGATCTTCACCTCTCCCTTTTTCATTTTATCCTTTGGCAAGCCCAGCATGTTGGAAAGAACCTGATATATATATATATATATATATATATATATATCTAATTGGATGTAGGGGGCATGAGTTATTATTGTTGACATTACCCTCGAGGTAAAAGGTTGTGGGGCGAAAATATAAGCCCCTATCTTTCTCTGTGTCCAATTAAAACTCGGTAACCACAAGTATTGCGCGAGTGTTAGCAATTATGAAGGACTAGATGATAGTTGAGTATGTGGACTTGCTTTTTAGCTCTGACATAGACTCTTTCTGATGTTATGATAAATTGCAATTGCTTCAATGACTAAGGTTATAGTTTGTTGGTTCTCAATAAGGTTTCTGATTCATACTTTTGCATTGTGAATAGATCATCACTTGAACATAAGTAATCATATGACAATATCTATATATGTTGCTGTTTTGAGAATAATCATGATGCCTTCATGTCCGTATTTTATTTTTATCGACGCCTCTACCTCTAAACATGGGGACATATTCATTGTTATCGGCTTTCGCTTGAGCACAAGCGAGGTCTAAGCTTGGGGGAGTTGATACGTCCATTTTGCATCATGCTTTTATATCGATATTTATTGCATTATGGGCTGTTATTTCACATTATGTCACAATACTTATGGCTATTCTCTGTTATTTTATAAGGTTTACATAAGGAGGGAGAATACCGGCACCTGGAATTCTGGGCTGGAAAAGGAGCAAATATTAGAGACCTATTTTGCACAACTCCAAAAGTCCTGAAACTCCACGGAATACCTTATAATAAATAATGAAAAATCCTCGCCAAAGATGAAGACCAGCGGGCCCACACCTTGTCCACGAGGGTGGGGGGCGCCCCCCCTAGGGTGCGCCCCCTACCTCGTGGGCCCCTGGTGGCTCTCCGATGACCATCTTTCATCGAGAAAAAAACTGGAAGCAACCTTTCGGGACGAAACTCCACCGCCATGAGGCGGAACCTTGGCGGAACCAATCTAGGGCTCCGGTAGAGCTATTCTGCCGGGGAAACTTCCCTCCCGGAGGGGGAAATCATCGCCATTGTCATCACCAACGCTCCTCTCATCGGGAGAGGGCAATCTCCATCAACATCTTCATCAGCACCATCTCATCTCAAAAGCCTAGTTCATCTCTTATATCCAATTCTTGTCTCCGAGTCCGGGATTGGTGCTAGTAGGTTGCTAGTAGTGTTAATTACTCCTTGTAGTTGATGCTCATTGGTTTAATTGGTGGAAGATCATATGTTCAGATCCTTTATGCATATTATTATCCCTCTGATTATGAATATGAATATGCGTTGTGAGTAGTTACGTTTGTTCCTGGGGAGAAGGGAGAAGTCTTGCTATTAGTAGTCATGTGAATTTGGTGTTCGTTCGATATTTTGATGAGATGTATGTTGTCTAGCCTCTAGTGGTGTTATGTGAACGTCGACTACATAACACTTCACCATTATTTGGGCCTAGAGGAAGGCATTGGGAAGTAATAAGTAGATGATGGGTTGCTAGAGTGACAGAAACTTAAACGCTACTTTATGTGTTGCTTTGTAAGGGGTTGATTTGGATCCATATGTTTCATGCTATGGTTAGGTTTACCTTAAAACTTTTGTTGTAGTTGCGGATGCTTGCAATAGAGGTTAATCATAAGTGGGATGCTTGTTCAAGTAAGAATAGCACCCAAGCACTGGTCCACCCACATACCAAATTATTGAAGTACCAAACGTGAATCATATGAGCGTGATGAAAACTAGCTTGACGATATTCCCATGTGTCCTCGGGAGCGCTTTACATCATATAAGAGTTTGTCCAGGCTTGTCCTTTGCTACAAAAAGGATTGGGCCACTTTTCTGCACCTTATTTACTTTTGTTACTTGTTGCTCGTTACAATTATCTTATCACAAAACTACCTGTTACCACTTATTTCAGTACTTGCAGAGAATACCTTGCTGGAAACCGCTTATCATTTCCTTCTGCTCCTCGTTGGGTTCGACACTCTTACTTATCGAAAGGACTACGATAGATCCCCTATACTTGTGGGTCATCAGGGCGCACCGGTTGGGAGGCTGGCCTGTGGGCCTACTAAGTTGATGCGTACGCAGGGCTTGTCAACTTAGTCAACAAAGGATTCTAGCAGCAGTAATCGTTGAATTTGAATCGAACGGTCCTGCTACTTCTTCAATCGCTGCTCTTCTTGCACCAGCCACCCAAACTAGCGCCGGGGAGACCGCCTGCTCCTGCCTCCAGTGGCCGGCTGTGCTGCCGTTGAGGCCTCATCACCCCATACTACTCCCACCGCCAGCCAAGCCCTGTGGCGACGGCAGCCTCACACCGCAGCCGAACTAGTGAACCCTCGTACTCCTCTCCGCGTGGGCATCCACTGCCGCGTCTTCCCCGGCTCCGCGTCGTCCCCTTCCTAGGCCTCGCCGTCGTCCACTGCCTTGGTGCTCTCGGTGCGGCGTGGTCAACGTGGTCAACGACATTCCATCGAAAGAGTATTGTACGTGGAGAGGCTGACAGCTGGGTCCACGGGCACAGCCCAGTTTTTTTGTGATATGCCAAGTAAGTCGCTTTGTCAGGCATGTTGGGCTGCAAATCTTTCAAGACGAGGAGAGCTTTCATTCGGCTGGCCGAGAAAATGGCCCATCCGTAATGAGAAATGGGTTGTACATTTTTTAAACACATCAAACCGGCAATTAGTTTCAAATATTTTTTTTCATTTCAGGATTTTAAATTACATTTATTTTTATGCGTGGAGAATTTGTTGGATTTTATATTGATATACATTTATTTTTAAAATCAGTTTGAATGTGAGTCGAAATTTCGGGATTAAAAACAGTTCGGACCGCACCGAAATATGCAAAATTTCGTATAATTTTTTAACCATGGCCACAATATGGGCTGTAATGCTAACAAAAAGAATATGGGCTCCAAAAAACCTTAATAATTAGCAAATGGGCTGTAAATTATTAGAAATAATGGCAGATGGGTTGTATGCTGTTTTCCACAGATTTGAGGCTTTCCTAAAAAAAGGTTGACGCACAAGCGGTGACTCTTGGATGGCCATCCAACGGCTGTCGTGCTTCTTCAATCTTTGCTCTTCCTGCTCCAGCCGCTCAAACAAGGGCCGGCGGGACAGCCTGCTCCCTCCTCCCCGCGGCCGGCTCTGCTGCCGCGCAGGCCTCACCGCCCCACCGTACTCCCATCGCTGGCCTAGCCATCCCTCTACTCACCCACACCTGTTGTTATTCCCCGGCGACGGCAGACGAACCAGTAAACCCTCGTACAGTCGTACTCCCCTCCGCGTGGGAAACAACTGCCGAGTCTTCGCTGCCTCTGTGTCGTTCCCTTCCTAGGCCTCGCCGTCATCCACCGCCCTGGTGCTCTCGGTGCGTCCTGGTCAACGACCGACATGCATTTGAAGTGGACTGTACGTGGAGAGGCCGACAGCTGGGTCCACGGCCGCACGCAAGGAATTGCCTCCTTATTACGCGCAAAATAATGATTCCTCCACCTGACATCAGGGACCCACCGTAAGGGCCTCTGTATTTCACGAAAAAAATGTTACCGTCGCTGACAGCTCAGACCCACCAGCTATATCTTCGCACGCAAGGAAGTGCCTCCTTATTACGCACAAAAAAATGAATACTCCCCCTGTTAGCTGGGACCCAGTATAGTGGCAAGATGACTTGTGGGCCTACTAAGTTGATGGAGACAGAGGGCTTTGTCAACTTAGTCAATATGCACGATTCTAGCTCCATTGACCGTACGATGTCCATCCAACGGCCGTAGTGCTTCTTCAACCTCTGGTCTTTTTGCTCCAGCCGCCCAAACCAGCACCGGTCGTGCCTCGTGCTCCTGCCTCCCATGTCCAGTTGCGATGCGGCGGAGGCCTCACCGCCCCCTACTACTCCCCCTGCTGGCCAGGCCATCCCTCTACTCACCCACACCCCTTGTTATTCTGTGGCAACAGCAGCCTCACACCGCAGCGAACCAGTGAACTAGCCTCACACCCCCTGTTATTCTACTCATCTACGCGTGGGCATCCACTGCCGCGTCTTCCCCGGCTCCGCGTCGTCCCCTTCCTAGGCCTCGCCGTCGTCCACCGCCCTGGTGCTCTCGGCGCGGCGTGGTCAACGTGGTCAAGGAACGGCTTCCATCGGACGTGGACTGTACATGGAGAGGCTGATAGTTGGGTCCATGGCCGCAGCAAGGAAGTGCCTCCTTATTACATGCAAAATAATTATTCCTCCACCTGACAACGGGGACCCACCGGACAGGCCACCATATTCCACAGAAAAAACATTTCCTCCTTGACTGCTGGGACCCACCAGCTACATCTTCTGACGCAAGGAAGTGCCTAACAGTCGGGACCCACCTGGTCGAAGCGTACGTAGCGTTGTCATTCTGGTCACGAACGTGTACGTACATATATACTGGTGGATGTAGAGGCGCGCACGTGTCGTAGTAGAGGCGCGCACGTAGCATGTACACGTACGTACAACGGCCAGGGTGCAAGAAAGAAAATACGGCCACGTATGTGTACATATGGGCGGGGTCTCGAACGCCTACTCGCGCATACGTACGGCCAGGGCTCGTGTACATGGCTGGGTCGGAACGGAGAAACAGCGTCGTCGTCGTGTTCATGGGGAGGCAACGGAATGCGTCGTGTTCATGGGGAGGCAACGGAATGCGTCGTGTTCATGGGGAGGCAACGAAATGCGTCGTGTTCATCGGGAGGCAACGGAACGCGTGCGAGCCAACCGGCTGGGTCGGAACGGAATGCGTGGTCATGTTCATCTGGAGGGCTTGGACAGAATAGGCGGTGGAAACGAGGCCTGGCGTACCGCAAAACGGAGGAAACAGACCTCCTACGGTCGAAACGGGGTCCTGTTGATCGGGAGGGGTGTGGCGTACCGCAAAACGGACGAAACGGACCTCCTACGATTGGAACGGGGGTCCTGTTGATCGGGAAGGGGTGTGGCGTACCGCAAAACGGATGAAACGGACCCCCTACCGTCGAAACGGGGGTCCTGTTCATCGGGAAGGGTGTGGCGTACCGCAAAACGGGACTCCACGGAATACTGTTCATCTCCACCGTCGACCTCCTCCAGCCTCCACGGGCTCCTGTTCATCCAGCCTCCACCGCGCGCTACTCCACCGGCTAATGTTCAACCACCCCTCCACCGTCTACTGTTCATCCGGCCCTCCACACCACGGGGTCCTGTTCAACCACCCCTCCACGGGCACCCCTCCACCGTCTACTGTTCATCCAGCCCTCCACACCACGGGGTCCTATTCATCCAGAGGCAATGCCACCGCTCACTGTTCATCCAACCCCCCCCCCCCTGCAACGCTCACTGTTCATCCAATCGATTGGCTTTAGTTAGCAGCAGTAGCGAAGGAATCGCTCGATCGGGTTCAGTTAACAGCCATCTATCGATCGCTCGGGTTCAGTAACGCATAGCCTGCAGTGCAATCGCTCGGGTTCAGTTAGAGCCAACGCCTCGAACACACGCACATACGTGTACGAGAGAAACGCGCATCGCTCGGCCCCCGACCTCCCACCGTAACCGGGAACTCCCCGAAATTTTCCTCCCCCTCGCTTCTACCATGGTTTTTTCCGTCATGGACGGCCCAAAGAATGTCATGCAGCTGCGTCTCTGGCCCGCCCAGGATGAAAAGCCCATTTTCTGTCATGATTTTTTGTCATAGAAGTAGGAGCCCACCACATCTATGATGATACCAGGTTTTGTCACAATTATCGGCATAGAAGTGTCATATGTATGACAGAAAAAATTCGTTTGACCCAAAATGTCACGGATGTGTCTTTTTTTGTAGTGCCTTGATGCAACCTTCGATCCAATCGTAGCTGAAATCAAGCAAATACTAGACTATGAAGAACTTCACTACGTCGAGGTCATGACATTGTTGTCTATTCACGAAGACGAGATGGAACTTGAAAATGGAGATCAAGAACCTTCTTCGGAAAGTGAAGGGGAAATTCTTTCACACTATGGCAGTTCACAAGAAGAGGATGTCGAGAATCAATGCACTATCACAAGGGAACTAGAAATGCTCACAGAAAGGCTAAGTGATCTCAGAAGACAGAATCTGTGTCTCGTAAATGATGATGAATTTGACTTGCCTGAATCTTCAAGAAAGTTACATCCAAAAGAAATGAAGTGCTTCAAGTGCAAACAATTCAGTTACCTCTTAGCAGACTGTCCTCGCTGGGATGGAAAACCTAGCAATAGATGAAAGTATCTTCACTGCAATGGATTCACTCGAATGGATTTCCATACTAAGCTCTCGAATAAAAAATGTATCTTTTTCATCTTCTTTGACGAGACCAGTCATGGACGTGCAAGCCAAAGGAACCATTGATTCTAATATGAAGAAAATATTGCAGCTGAACAGAGTATGTGCTGAAATGATTATGACATCTGAAGATGAGACATTTGAGTCAGAATCAGAAGATGAAGAGCTCCACAAATGGTTAGGAAGAAGCAATGCTTTCATTGCTTATGCATCATTTGAGAAATCACTTGAATCGGGCACTGATGACAATGCTTCAAGTGATGATGAACCAATCGCATTCTAACCCATGGCAAAGATCTCTAAGGATCAGGTATCAGCAAAGCACCGTAAATCTTTGACTGAATATTCTCCCAAATACATTGCCTATGCTAAACTGGTCAAGATTGCAAAATATCAACAAGGCGAGCTTGAAAAACTTGAGAACAATCTTAGGAAAACCGAAGGATTATTGGTCGAAGAGATGGATAAGAATCAAAAGTTGATCAAAGAGCATGATTTTTTTCTTCAACTATTGATTATCTTTCCAACCGATTTGATTCCCTTATAGTTGACTACAAGAATTTATCAGATGAACTCCTTAATAGGAATCAAGTACTCAAGTCACTGAAAGAGTCTCATAACATGCTTGCAAAAGAAAATGCTTCTCTCTTCGCCGAGAAATCTAAATGACCTCATGATGATTTTGTGCCTCTTTGCTCACAATGCCTAGAATGTAGCAATGTCGATTCAAATGCTGAAATATCTAATAGTATCATAGAGAATGTTGCAACAACTACGAATGGCATTTCTAACCTATCTTCCGAGGAATTTGTTGCTATCTCTAATGAAAATTGCAGGTTAAAGAACTTGCTTGAGACAGGAATGCTAAAGAGCCTAAAAGGGCATCAAACTCTCTGTGATGTGCTCAAGAACTCCATACTGCGCAAAAAAACCGAAAGGAAGGATTGGGTTTCGAAAGAAAAATCAACATTGATGGACTCTACTGGACTCCCAAGAAATATCCTCGAACTAGTTGGGTTCTTGCTAAATGTAAAACTCTCGAACCTGCAAATTCTATCGAGATATGATACTCCCATTTTTGTTGTTTCTGACGAGTGTGATGACTCAAACTAAAAATTCTTCGAACAAAAAAATGGTAAGGTTTTCGGTCGGTATGTTGGGACTAACTGCAGGTCTGGTTCACCCATGAGGCAAATCTGGGTGAAGAGGTGCATCACTGAAAATTTATCAGTCACTAGTAACCTGAATATGCAGAGTAATTCTCTTTGAGGAAATGATCATCATTCGCACATTGGCGCTGGAACTTCCTTGAATGGATATCAGTCAAACCTTCGACAGAAGGAGTAGATGCGTACTGCCTCGAATCATTATGCTCATGTCTCTGAAAACAACTTCAATGCATATTCATATGATTACTCTTGAAACACACAGGCGAACTACAGATCTCATCGAAGGAATGCCCCTGCTCAGATGAAACAAATGAGTTCCTCGCTGCCCACGCAAGTGTGGGTTGCAAAAAAAGAACTAACCCTTCTTGCAGGAACACTCTCAGGGATTCTTCTCGTTTATTCTTAGCCCTGAGATCTATCTTGTTGGTGCTAGTTCATTGTGTTTATTTGCTCTCATTCATGTGTTTTTCTTTGTTTTACTGTGGTTGTTTTCGCCTGATGAAAAATTCACTCATAGCTCTGTATCTTTGTGTTTCCTTTCTTCTGGCCGAGTGTTTTGTTTCAGACCCTTTTATGCCTCTATTACTTCTCATCCAACTCTTTGGTGTCTGTCATAAGCGTGCAATTTGACTTGAAGAAAATTTCTATCCGACGTCCTTGGTCGCAGAAGAAATCGACTTCAAACTTTTAATCACTTTTGGCGTTTGACCTTCTTCGAACGTTTCAGTCTCCCACTCTCTTCCTGAGTTTTTCAAAGGAAACAGTTGCCACATACCCATGTTCCCCCTGATCGTGATCATGTCCTTCGAATGCGGAACGTCCCGCAACTGTGGTCCATAGATTTCGAAGGGTTGGCTCAGCTCGATGGCTATAAATACTCCTCACTGCATCTTCTTCCTCCTAGTTCCTCAAACCCTCATCCACCTCCACCCGAGCCCTCACTCGAAGCAACTCTAGCGAAGAACCTCATCGTGCTACTCTGGTGAAACTTCGTCGAAGTTGATCACGCTGGTGCAGTAATCTTCCCTCCCGCACTGCCATAGTTGATCCAATCTACGAAGTTAGGGCGCTTGGATCTGAAACTACTCTTGCTCTTACCTTTGTTCTTAGGGCAGTTCTTACCGATGCATTTTCTACGTAATTTATTTCACTGCGGTAGATCTTTAGGAATCACTAGGTTATGACCGGTACGGTTTGTAGATCTTCCTTGTACTTGTTCTCCTCGATCTAGGGTTCACATGTGCTTATCTGAAAGATTAGATTGTATTTGATCAGCCTTGAACATTCTATGGCTTGTTTAAAATCCATCGAGGATATCTTATTCTCTAAGTCTACCATGAATTGCTATGTTTCTTCCAAAACATTCATTTTTGTTCAAAATAACTTATGTGCATGCTTATGACCCAACGCCGTTTTCCCTCGTATCTATACTTTTCACAGGTTGGTCATGGCACAGAGTTCGGAAGAATACTGAGATTCTGAAGGAGAATTGCCTCAACTTCCACCAAGGTCTGACCGAATGAGATTAACTAGAGGAGGAAAATCTTCAAAGTCTCCCAAATCACCAAAGAATAAACATGAGTCTGAATCTGAAGAAGATGATGAGGATATTCCCTCTGCTCACAGCCAGCCCGAAGATGAATTGGTCACAGACACCCTAACCATCTTCTTCGATGGTAATTCTAAAAAGTGTGGTCGTGGCAGAGAAAAGAATACCACCGCTAAAATGTCTGAACCAGATAGTTACAGAACTCCACCAGAGGGTGAATCAACAACTGAATGCAATGGGCTGCAAAGGATTCATCGCCACTGGGCAAGAAAATGGTACAACTATGAAAATGTCCGCAAGAAGTACCAGATCATGTTCGCCTTCACACCACCATGGAATGACATCATTGCTGAGAACTGCATTGGCGCTGATGATGAAAAATTCAGACCACCACAGCCGTAAAATTCTCATCCTGATTCCCTCAAAACTATCGCTGATTTTCCTAGGAAAGTGGCTAAGAGAGCAAAGGCCAAAGCTAAGCGTGATGCTAGGGAAGCGAAGAAAAATCAAGTTGAAGCGAAAAATATCGCTCTGACTCAGCAATATGTCTAGAAGAAAAAGGATCGTGCTTCTACCTCCAAAGGAAGCATGTCTAGGAAATATGTTTCCCCTCGTGCTCCTTGAAAGAAAACTATCGCCAGGAGGTCAAAGAAGGCCGTTTGTGACTTGTATGATGAGGCATCCAGTGAAGATGCTCCTGATGAAATTCCTATCTATGATTAACCTGCCATCCAAGAGCCCCTCGCTAGTGAAAGTTTTGCCCTCTCCAAGGATATCATCGAGGACTACACCCATTTCCTTCATTGGCAAACCTTCGGGTTCTGCAGCTCCAAGATCTATGTCTAACCTTGCAACGAAGAGAAAGCTATAGTCTGAAGGAAAAGCTGATGTATCTGCTGAGAAGGCCAGACCCAGTGTTCTTGCTTCCGCACAGGAACAAAAGTATGATTTCAACTTCATGATCAATGTGATTGAAAGTGCTGCATATGATGCAAAACCTAATGATATGAGTAGTCTGGGATTACCTGATGATGTTACCAAAATGGTAACAAAGCATTTCGTTGATCTGAGAAAAATCTCCAAGAAGCTGAATCAAGCCATCAAAGACAAGCAAACTGTCGAGCAAATGAGGAGAGAGGCCAACACTGAATCAAAAGGGAAAAGTCTGAACAAAGAGATTGTTGAAATCACCAACGCTCTCAGTCTCATGCGAAATGAGAAAATTGATTGGCATTCACGGTTGCACATGGATGTATCCCAATTGTGTGACACAATAAATGAGGAGATTGGCCACAAGGCAGATCTCGCTCGAAGAAGAATCAAAGAAGAAAAGTGTCAGAAGGCTAAAGCGGGAGCCAGCAAACTAAAAGGAATCAAAGACCACCGCCTTCAGACTATTTCTGATTCCAGTACTCCCTTACATCAGATTCCACCATCTCTACCTCACGAGGATGAACCAATGCAGCAAGCTGTACATGAGGAGGTCATCATTCCTACTCCAGCAGCCCAAGAACAACATGATGTTGTTGATATCTTCATGGAAAAGGATGATGAAGAAAATGCTTCGCCTAAGCAACAAGCCCCAGGTGATGGTGTTGATGAGGAAATTGAAGTTGAGAAGGCAAATCCATCGCCTCCGAGAAAATTTCAAGCTGAGCCCTCCGAATCAAATAAGGAGATTGACAATAATGAGGGGGAGCTAATTGCTTCCTGATGACCCACAACTATAGGGATCTATCGTAGTCCTCTCGATAAGTAAGAGTGTCGAACCCAACGAGGAGCAGAAGGAAATGAGAAGCAGTTTTCAGTAAGGTATTCTCTGCAAGCACTAAAATTATCGGTAACAAATAGTTTTGTGATAAGGCAATTCGTAATGGGTAACAAGTAACAAAAGTAAACGAGGTGCAACATGGTGGCCCAATCCTTTCGTAGCAAAGGACAAGCCTGGACGAACTCTTATATAAAGGAAAGCACTCCCGAGGACACATGGGAATTATCGTCAAGATAGTTTTCATCATGCTCATATGATTTGCGTTTGTTACTTTGATAATTTGATATGTGGGTGGACCGGTGCTTGTGTACTTCCCTTCCTTGGACAAGCATCCCACTTATGATTAACCCCCCTCGCAAGCATCCGCAACTATGAAAGAAGAATTGTGGTAAACCTAACCATAGCATGAAACATATGGATCCAAATCAGCCCCTTACGAAGCAACACATAAATTAGGGTTTAAGCTTCTGTCACTCTAGCAACCCATCATCTACTTATTACTTCCCAATGCCTTCCCCTAGGCCCAAACAATGGTGAATTGTCATGTAGTCGACGTTCACATAACACCACTAGAGGAAAGACAACATACATCTCATCAAAATATAGAACGAATACCAAATTCACATGACTACTTATAACAAGACTTCTCCCATGTCCTCGGGATCAAACGTAACTACTCACAAATCATATTCATGTTCATAATCAGAGGGGTATTAATGTGCATAAAGGATCTAAACATATAATCTTCCACCGAATAAACCAACTAGCATCAACTACAAGGAGTAATCAACACTACTAGCAACACACAAGTCCCAATCTGAGGTTTTGAGACAAAGATCGGATACAAGAGATGAACTAGAGTTTGAGAGGAGATGGTGCTGGTGAAGATGTTGATGGAGATTAACCCCCTCCCGATGAGAGGATCGATGATGATGACGATGGTGAAGATTTCCCCCTCCCAGAGGGATGTTTCCCCGGTAGAACAGCTCCGCCGGAGCCCTAGATTGGTCCCGCCAAGGTTCCGCCTCAGGATGGCGGCGCTTCATCCCGAAAGCATCCTTATTATTTTTTTTCTAGGGCAAAAGACACCTTATACTAGAAGATGGGCATCGGGGGGCTTCCATGTGGCCCACGAGGCAGGGGCACGCCCAGGGGGGTAGGGCGCGCCCTCCACCCTCGTGGACAGTGGGTGCCCCCTCTGGTGCTTTCTTCGCCCAATATTTTTAATATATTCCAAAATTGACTTCCATGGAGTTTCAGGACTTTTGGAGTTGTGCAGAATAGGTCTCTAATATTTGCTCCTTTTCCATCCTAGAATTCCAGCTGCCAACATTCTCCCTCTTCATGTAAACCTTGTAAAATAAGAGAGAAATGGCATAAGTATTGTGGCATAATGTGTAATAACAGCCCATAATGCAATAAATATTGATATAAAAGCATGATGCAAAATGGACGTATCAAGTCCCCCAAGCTTAGACCTCGCTTGTCCTCAAGCGGAAGCCGATGTCAAAAAATATGTCCACATGTTTAGAGATATATAGAGGTGTCGATAAAATAAAATACGTACATGAGGGCATCATGATCATTCTTAGAATAGCAACATATATATATATTGTCATATGATTTCTTATGTTGTAGTAACAATCTATTCACAATGTAAAGTATGAATCAGAAACTTCAATGAAAAACTAGCAAACTATAATCTCAGTCATTGAAGCAATTGCAATTTATCATAACATCGGAAAGAGTCAATATAAGAGCTTTTTAGCAAGTCCACATACTCAACTATCATTTAGTCTTTCACAATTGCTAACACTCACGCAATACTTATGGGTATGAAGTTTTAATCGGACACAGAGAAAGATAGGGGCTTATAGTTTTGCCCCCCAACCTTTTACCTCAAGGGTAACGTCAACAATAATGCTTTATGAAAACCCACATCCAATTGGATATATATATATATCAGGATCTTTCCAACACATAGTGCTTGCCAAAGGATAAAAAGTGTAAAAAGGAAAGGTGAAGATCACCATGACTCTTGTATAAGGTATAAGACAAAAATAAAAGATAGGCCCTTCGCAGAGGGAAGCAAAGGTTGTCATGTGCTTTTATGGTTGGATGCACAAAATCTTAATGCAAAAGAACGCCACTTTATATTGCCACTTGTGATAGGGACCTTTATTATGCAGTCAGTAGCTTTTATTTCTTCCATATCACAAGCTCGTATAAAGCTTGTTTTCTTCGCACTAATAGATCATACATATTTAGAGAGCATTTTTTATTGCTTGCAACAGTGTCAACTTACTTGAAGGATCTTACTCAATGCATAGGTAGATATGGTGGACTCTCATGGAAAAACTGGGTTTAAGGATATTTGGAAGCACAAGTAGTATCTCTACTTGGTGCATAGAATTTGGCTAGCATGAGGGGAAAGGCAAGCCCAACATGTTGGATGATCCATGACAATATAATTTATTTTGGATATAAGAAAACATAACCCATTACGTTGTCTTCCTTATCCAACATCAAATTTTTAGCATGTCATATTTTAATGAGTGCTCACAATCATAAAAGATGTCCAAGAGAGTATATGTATATGTGAAAACCTCTCTTTCTTTATTACTTCCTATTAATTGTAACGATGACCAAAACTATGTTTGTCAACTCTCAACAACTTTTATTCATCATACTCTTTATATGTGAAGTCATTACTCTCCATAAGATCAATATGATATATTTATTTCTTTTTATTCTTTCTTTTTCTTTTATTCCCTCAATATCATAGCAAGATAACCAAGCCCTCGACTCAAGACTAATCTTTATTATATATAGCTCGCATACTCGATTACATAGATAAGGATCAACACAAAAACTCAAAGCTAGATCATACTAAACTTTATTCTACTAGATCAAGATATAACCAAAAGGATCGAACTAAGAAAAACGGTAAAGATAGAAGTGCGATTGTGATACGATACCGGGGCACCTCCCCCAAGCTTGGCAATTGCCAAGGGGAGTGCCCATACCCATGTGTTTATGTCTCTTTCTTCGGAGGTGGTGATGATGGAGTTGTTGATGATGTAGGATTGTCGTCCATCTTCCAAGGCATAGGCTCACCATCATAGAAAGATGATCGAGTCTCCGGGATCCTCAAATCTGTAGCCAAACTCATCCTCTTGAATCTATATTCATACTCACAGTTTTGGTTTTGCAGGTCATAGATCTGGGCTTGGAGGTGCTCGATTTTCTCGTGAAGCTTGAAGATGGTCTCCCCAATGTTCTTGGCATCCAGCTTGTGGTTGTTGGTGAACTCCGCGATCATCATGTGGTTGGCGTTCAGTCTGCATTCCACCATCCCCTGGCACTTGAAAATTTGTTGCTCCATTTCTTCGAGTCTTGTCTCCACGCTTCCGGTCCTCCTTAGTCCCTCAACATCGCGGATGTGCAGCACCCCCTCACGCATCTCAATGGTTTGAGGGTGTTGCAGCACCTCCACGAGGTAGGGGTTGATGACCTTCTCGAATAATTTGTCCTTGGGGCGCTTGAAGACGTCATGGTGATCTAGATCTGTCAAAAAAAACAGCTCGAAACAAAAGCAGAGGATTTTGTCGTGGTACCGTGGTCAAACCCTTAGGGAGATTATATAATGAATTTTTAACAACCAAAAGAAGTATTGTGCAAGAAAATGGAGTCCGGAAGGAACACGAGGTGCCCATGAGGCAGGGGGCGCGCCCAGGGGGTAGGGCGCGCCCTCCACCCTCGTGGATGCCTCGTGTCCTTTCCGGACTACTTCTTATTTTCCTATTTTCTTAAGTATGCCAAAATGGAGAAAAATTGCTGTTAGAACTGTTTTGGAGTCGTTTTACTTACCGTACCACATACATATTCCTTTTCGGAGTCTGAAACGTTCTAGAAAGTGTCCCTTGTGTACTCCTTCGGGGATACAGTGTAAATAACATTGGTTTCAACATTTATGGGATTACCTGAGATATAATGTTTGATTCTTTGACCGTTCACCACCTTCGGATTTGTGCCTTTGAAGTTGTTGATTTTTATGGCACCGAAACGATAGACCTCCTTGATAACGTAAGGACCTTCCCATTTAGAGAGGAGTTTTCCTGCAAAAAATCTTAAACGAGAGTTGTATAACAAAACATAATCACCTACATTAAACTCACGCTTTTGTATCCTTTTGTCATGCCATCTTTAAACTTTTTCTTTAAACTGTTTGGCATTCTCATAGCCCTAGGTTCTCCACTCATCAAGTGAGCTAATGTCAAATAGTCTCTTCTCACCGGCAAGTTTGAAATCATAATTGAGCTCCTTGATGGCCCAATATGCCTTATGTTCTAGTTCGAGAGGTAAGTGACATGCTTTTCCATAATCCATTTTATACGGAGACATACCCATAGGATTTTTATATGCAGTTCTATACGCCCATGATGCATCATCAAGTTTCTTGGACCAATTCTTTCTACATATATTAAGAGTCTTTTGCAAAATTAATTTAATCTCTTTATTACTCAGTTCTACTTGACCACTAGACTGTGGGTGGTATGGAGATGCAATTCTATGATTAGCATCATACTTAGCTAGAATTTTACAAAAAGCACCATGAATAAAATGTGAACCACCATTAGTCATTAAGTATCTAGGGACTCCAAACCTCAGAAAAATAACTTCTTGAAGCATCTTAATAGAGGTGTTATGATCAGCACTACTAGTTGGAATAGCTTCTACCCACTTAGTAACGTAACCAACAACAACTAAAATATGTGTATACCCATTAGTGGAAGGAAACGGTTCCATATAATCAAAGCCCCAAACATCAAATGGTTCAATAAGAAGTGAATGGTTCATAGGAATTTCTTGACGTCTACTACTATTACCAATTCTTTGGCATTCATCACAAGACAAGACAAACTTACAGGCATCTTTGAAAAGAGTAGGCCAATAAAAACCGGATTGTAATACCTTATGTGCAGTTCTATCTCCAGCGTGGTGTCCTCCATAAGCCTCCGAGTGACACTTGCGTAGGATCTGCTCCTGTTCATGCTCAGGTACACAACGTCTAATAACACCATCTACTCCTTCTTTATAAAGGTGTGGGTCATCCCAGAAGTAATGTCTCAAATCATAGGAAAACTTTTTCTTTTGCTGGTATGTGAAACTAGATGGTATAAATTTAGCAACAATGTAATTAGCATAATCAGCATACCATGGAGCAGTACGAGAAGCATTTATGACAGCTAATTGTTCATCAGGAAAACTATCATCAATAGGGAGTGGGTCATCAAGAACATTTTCTAACCTAGACAAGTTGTTTGCAACGGGGTTCTTAGCTCCCTTCCTATCAATAATATGCAAATCAAATTCTTGTAGCACGAGAACCCATCTAATAAGTCTAGGTTTAGCATCTTTCTTTTCTATAAGGTATTTAATAGCAGCATGATCAGTGTGAACAGTTACTTTAGAATCAATAATATAAGGTCCGAACCTATCATAAGCAAATACAACTGCTAAAAATTCTTTTGCAGTAGTAGCATAATTTGTCTGGTCACTGTCTAGAGTTTTACTAGCATATTGGATAACATTTAATTTCTTATCAACTCTTTGTCCTAGAACAGCACCTACAACATAATCACTAGCATCACACATAATTTCAAAGGGTAAATTCCAATCAGGTGGCTGAACAATAGGTGCAGAAATCTAGGCATTCCTAAGTATTTCAAATGCTTCTACACAATCATCATCAAAGACAAAAGGAACATCTTTTTTGTAAGATATTAGTCAGAGGCCTAGAAATTTTTGAGAAGTCTTTAATGAACCTCCTATAAAAACCGGCATGACCAAGGAAACTTCTTATACCTTTAATGTCCTTAGGACACAACATCTTTTCAATAGCATCAACTTTAGCTTTATCAACTTCAATACCTCTTTCAGAAATTTTATGCCCCAAGACAATACCTTCATTAACCATAAAGTGGCACTTCTCCCAATTCAAGACAAGATTAGTTTCTTCACATCTCTGCAAAACTTGATCAAGGTTGCTTAAGCAATCATCAAAAGAAGTTCCATACACGGAGAAATCATCTATGAAAACCTCAACAATATTTTCACAAAAGTCAAAAAAATATAGCAGTCATACATCTTTGAAAGGTAGCACGTGCATTACATAAACCAAAAGGCATATGTCTATAAGCAAAGCTACCGAAAGGGCAAGTAAAAGTGGTCTTTTCCTGATCCTCTTTCGACACAGGTATTTGAGAGAAACCAGAATAACCGTGTAGAAAGCAAAAAATGTGTATGTTTGGATAATCTTTCTAGCATTTGATCAATAAAAGGTAAAGGGTAATGATCCTTTATAATAGCTTTATTTAATTTGCGGAAATAAATTACCATTCTATAACCTGTAACAATTCATTGTGGGATCAATTTGTCTTTGTCATTAGGAACAACAGAAATACCTCCCTTCTTAGGGACACAATGGACAGGACTTACCCACTGACTATCAGCAACATGATAAATTATACCTGCCTCCAGAAGCTTTAGTATTTCATTTTTTACCACTTCTTTCATCTTAGGATTTAACCGTCGTTGGTGATCAACAACCGGTTTAGCGTCTTTGTCCAATTTTATTTTGTGCTGGCATAGAGTGGGACTAATGCCCTTAAGATCATCAAGAGTATATCCAATAGCAGCACGGTGCTTCTTGAGTTTTCAATAATTTCTCTTCTTCCTGCTCTGAAATGTTAGCATTAATAATAACAGGATATATCTTCTTTTCATCAAGATAAGCATATTTAAGAGTATCAGGTAATGGTTTAATCTCAAACGCGGGATCACCCTTGGGTGGAGGAGGATCCCCTAGAATTTCAACAGGCAAGTTATGTTTCAAAATAGGTCCCTGTTTAAAGAATACTTCATCTATTTCCCTTCTTTCATTCATAAACATATCATTTTCATGGTCTACAAATACTGTTCTAAAGAATCATTAGGAGGTACGACAATAGAAGCAAGACCAACAATTTCATCTTTACTAGGCAATTCTTTATCATGGGGTTGTCTACAAAATTTAGCAAAATTAAAATCATGAGACATATCCCCTAAACCAACAGTAACAATATCCTTTTCACAATCTATCTTAACATTAACAGTATTCAAGAAGGGTCTACCAAATATAATGGGACAGAAGTCATCTTGTGGGGAAGCAAGAACAAGAAAATCAGTAGGATATTTAATTTTCCCACACAAGACTTCAACATCTCTAACAATCCCAACTGATGAAATAGTATCTCTATTGGCAAGCTTAATAGTAACATCAATATCTTCTATCTCAGTAGGTGCAATATCATGCATAATTTCTTTATATAAAGTATAAGATATTGCACTGAAACTGGCACCCATATCACATAAGCCATGATAACAGTGATATCCTATTTTAATAGAAACAACAGGCATGCCAACAACAGGTCTATGTTTATTTTTAGTATCGAGTCTAGCAATTCTAGCAGCTTCATCACAGAAGTAAATAACACGCCCATCAATATTATCGACCAAGAGATCCTTAACCATAGCAATACTAGGTTCAAATTTAATTTTCTCACAGGGTGTAGGTGTTCTAGCATTACTCTTACGAACCACAATTGAAGCTTTAGCATGATCCTTTATTCTAACAGTGAAAGGTGGTTTCTCAATATAAGCGGTAGGAACAATAGGATCAACATTATAAGTGATAGTATTTTCTTCAACTTTAATAGGTTCAACAACTTTTACTTCAATGAGAGGATGATATTTAAACCACTTCTCCGTTGGGAGATCAACATGAGTAGCAAATGATTCACAGAAAGAAGCTACTATCTCAGAGTCAAGTCCATATTTAGTGCTAAATTCACGAAAAGCATCGGCATCCATAAAAGACTTAACACAATCAAACTTAGGTGTTATACCTGACTCCTTACCTTCGTCGAGTTCCCAATCTTCAGAGTGGCATTTAATTATTTCCAATAAATCCCATCTGAATTCAATAGTCTTCATCATAAAAGAACCACTACAAGAAGTATCGAGCATGGGGCGATTATTGAGAGAAAGCCGAGCATAATTTTTTTGAATAATAATTTATCTTGAGAGCTCATGATTGGGGCATGAATATAACATTGGCTTAAGCCTCCCCCAAGCTTGAGCGATACTTTCTCCTTCGCGAGGCCTAAAATTATATATAATTACGGTCACGATGAACCAGATGCATAGGATAAAACTTCTGATGAAATTCCAATTTCAATTGGTTGTAGTTCCATGATCCAATATCATCACATAGCCTAAACCATGTCAATGCCTTTCCCTGCAAAGATAAAGGTAAGACCTTCTTCTTGATAACATCCTCGGGCATACCTGCAAGCTTAAATAATCCACAAACTTCATCTACATAGATTAGGTGCATATCGGGATGTAATGTTCCATCTCCTATAAAAGGATTAGCTAGCAGTTTCTCTATCATACCCCAAGGAATTTCAAAGTAAACATTTTCAGTAGGTTCAGTAGGTTGAGGAGCAACTCTTTGCTCTATTGGTCGGGGTGAAGATACCCCGAACAAGCCCCTCAAAGGATTATTTTCCATAGTAACAAGTGACAGTAAATTTCAGCACACTATACAAATTTTACCTTACCAAATTCCACCTACCAAAGGCGCTTCACTCCCCGGCAACGGCGCCATAAAAGAGTCTTGATGACCCAAAAGTATAGGGGATATATCATAGTCCTATCGATAAGTAAGAGTGTCGAACCCAACGAGGAGCACAAGGAAATGACAAGCAGTTTTCAGTAAGGTATTCTCTGCAAGCACTGAAATTATCGGTAACAGATAGTTTTGTGATAGGTAATTCGTAACGGGTAACAAGTAACAAAAGTAAACAAGGTGCAGCAAGGTGTCCCAATCCTTTTTGTAGCAAAGGACAAGCCTGGACAAACTCTTATATTAAGGAAAGCGCTCCCGAGGACACGTGGGAATTATCGTCAAGCTAGTTTTCATCATGCTCATATGACTCGCGTTCATTACTTTGATAATTTGATATGTGGGTGGACCGGTGCTTGGGTACTTCCCTTCCTTGGACAAGCATCCCACTTATGATTAACCCCCCTCGCAAGCATCTGCAACTACGAAATAAGAATTAAGGTAAACCTAACCATAGCATGAAACATATGGATCCAAATCAGCCCCTTATGAAGCAACACATAAACTAGGGTTTAAGCTTTTGTCACTCTAGCAACCCATCATCTACTTATTACTTCACAATGCCTTCCCCTAGGCCCAAACAATGGTGAAGTGTCATGTAGTCGACGTTCACATAACACCACTAGAGGAAAGACAACATACATCTCATAGAGTTCGTACTAGAATAACACCTTAAGACACAAATCAACCAAAACCCTAATGTCACCTAGATACTCCAATGTCACCTCAAGTATCCGTGGGTATGATTATACGATATGCATCACACAATCTCAGATTCATCTATTCAAACCAACACAAAGTACATCAAAGAGTGCCCCAATGATTCTACCGGAGAGTCAAGACAAAAACGTGTGCCAACCCCTATGCATAGGTTCATGGGCGGAACCCGCAAGTTGATCACCAAAACATACATCAAGTGGATCAATAGAATACCCCATTGTCACCACGGGTATCCCACGCAAGACATACATCAAGTGTTCTCAAATCCTTAAAGACTCAATCCGATAAGATAACTTCAAAGGGAAAACTCAATCCATTACAAGAGAGTAGAGGGGGAGAAACATCATAAGATCCAACTATAATAGCAAAGCTCGCGATACATCAAGATCGTACCACCTCAAGAACATGAGAGAGAGAGAGAGATCAAACACATAGCTACTACTACATACCCTCAACCCCGAGGGAGAACTACTCCCTCCTCGTCACGAAGAGTGCCGAGATGATGAAGATGGCCACCGGAGAGGGATCCCAATCCGGCAGGGTGCCGGAACGGGTCTAGATTGGTTTTCGGTGGCTACGGAGGCTTCTGGTGGCGGAACTCCTGATCTATTGTGCTCCCCGAAGTTTTTAGGGTATATGGATATATATAGGCGGAAGAAATACATCAAGGGAGCCACGAGGGTGGAGGGCGTGCCCAGGGGGGTGGGCGTGCCCTCCTGCCTCGTGCCTTCCTCGTTGCTCCCCTTACGTACACTCCGAGACTTCTAGATTGCTTCCGTTCCAAAAATAAGTTCTATGAAGTTTTAGGTCAATTGGACTTCGTTTGATTTTCCTTTTCTGCGATACTCTAAAACAAGGAAAAAACAGAAACTGGCACTAGGCTCTGGGTTAATAGGTTAGTCCCAAAAATCATATAAAAGTTCATAATAAAGCCCATAAACATCTAAAACAGATAATATAATAGCATGGAACAATAAAAAATTATAGATACGTTGGAGACGTATCAGCATCCCCAAGCTTAATTCCTGCTCGTCCTCGAGTACGTAAATGATAAAAAATAGAATTTTTGATGTGGAATGCTACCTAACATATTTCCCTAAGTAATTCTCTTCATTTTGGCATGAATGTTCAGATCCATAAGATTCAAGACAAAAGTTTAATATTGACATAAAAATAATAATACTTCAAGCATACTAACTAAGCAATTATGTCTTCTCAAAATAACATGGCCAAAGAAAGTTATCCCTACAAAATCATATAGTCTGGCTATGCTCCATCTTCACCACACAACGTATTTAAATCATGCACAACCCCGATGACAAGCCAAGCAATTGTTTCATACTTTTGATGTTCTCAAACTTTTTCAATCTTCACGCAATACATGAGCGTGAGCCATGGACATAGCACTATATGTGGAATAGAAGGGTGGTTGTGGAGAAGACAAAAATGGAGAAGACAAAAAGGGAGAAGATAGTCTCACATCAACTAGGCGTATCAACGGGCTATGGAGATGCCCATTAATAGATATCAATGTGAGTGAGTAGGGATTGCCATGCAACGGATGCACTAGAGCTATAAGTATATGAGAGCTCAACAAAAGGAACTAAGTGGGTGTGTATCCAACTTGCTTGCTCACGAAGACCTAGGGCATTTGAGGAAGCCCATTGTTGGAATATACAAGCCAAGTTCTATAATGAAAATTTCCCACTAGTATATGAAAGTGACAAAACAAGAGACTCTCTATCATGAAGATCATGGTGCTACTTTGAAGCACAACTGTGGAAAAAAGGATAGTCGCATTGTCCCTTTTATTTTTTTATTTGACCTCGTTTTTTTATTTGGTCTTTCCTTTTTTGGACTTTCTCTTTTTTGGGGGACAATGCTCTATTAATGATGATCATCACACTTCTATTTTTATTTACAACTTCAAAGATTACAACTCGATACTAGAACAAAGAATGACTCTATATGAATGCCTCCGGTGGTGTACCGGGATAGCAATGATGCATGAGTGACATGTATGAAAGAATTATGAACGGTGGCTTTGCCACAAATACAATGTCAACTACATGATCGTGCAAAGCAATATGACAATGATGGAGCGTATCATAATAAACAGAACGGTGGTAAGTTGCATGGCTATATATCTCGGAATGGCTATGGAAATGCCATAATAGGTAGGTATGGTGGCTGTTTTGAGGAAGGTATATGGTGGGTGTATGGTACCGGCGAAAGTTGCGTGGTACTAGAGAGGCTAGCAATGGTGGAAGGGTGAGAGTGCGTATAATTCATGGACTCAACATTAGTCATAAAGAACTCACATACTTATTGCAAAAATCTATTAGTTATTGAAACAAAGTACTACGCGCATGCTCCTAGGGGGATAGATTGGTAGGAAAAGACCATCGCTCGTCCCCGACCGCCACTCATAAGGAAGACAATCAATAAATAAATCATGCTCCGACTTCATCACATAACGGTTCACCATACGTGCATGCTACAGGAATCACAAACTTTAACACAAGTATTTCTCAAATTCACAACTACTCAACTAGCATGACTCTAATATCACCATCTTCATATCTCAAAACAATCATCAAGTATCAAACTTCTCATAGTATTCAATGCACTTTATATGAAAGTTTTTATTATACCCATCTTGGATGCCTATCATATTAGGACTAGATTCATAGCCAAAGCAAACTACCATGCAGTTCTAAAGACTCTCAAAATAATATAAGTGAAGCAAGAGAGTTCATCTATTTCTTGAAAATAAAACCACCGCCGTGCTCTAAAAGGATATAAGTGAAGCACTAGAGCAACAACAAACTACTCCGAAAGATATAAGTGAAGCTCAATGAGTAGTCGAATAATTATGCAACTATGTGAAGACTCTCTAACATTTAAGAATTTCAGATCTTGGTATTTTATTCAAACAGCAAGAAAAACTAAATAAAATAAAATGATGCTCCAAGCAAAACACATATCATGTGGCGAATAAAAATATAGCTCCAAGTAAAGTTACCGATGAACGAAGACGAAAGAGGGGATGTCATCCGGGACATCCCCAAGCTTAGGCTCTTGGTTGTACTTGAATATTACCTTGGGTTGCCTTGGTAATCCCCAATATTAGGCTCTTGCCACTCCTTATTCCATAGTCCATCAAATCTTTACCCAAAACTTGAAAACTTCACAACACAAAACTTAACAGAAAACTCGTAAGCTCCGTTAGTATAAGAAAGCAAATCACCATCATAAGTTACTGTAATGAACTCATTCTAAATTCATACTGGTGTAATATATACTTTATTCCAACTTCTCTATGGTTCATACCCTCCGATACTACTCATAGATTCATCAAAATAAGCAAACAACACGATGAAAACAGAATCTGTCAAAAACAGAACAGTCTGTAGTAATCTGTAGGTTTAGACCACTTATGGAACTCATAAAATTCTCAAATAAATTTCTGGACGTGAGGAATTTATCTATTAATCATCTTCAAAAAGAATTAACTAAATATCACTCTCCAATAAAAACTGGCGGCAATTCTCGTGAGCGCTAAAGTTTCTGTTTTTTTACAGCATGATCGCAAAGACTTTCCCCAAGTCTTCCCAAAGGTTCTACTTGGCACAAACACTAATTAAGCACAAAAAACACAACCATAACAGAGGCTATATGAAATATTTATTACTAAACAGGAACAAAAATCAAGGAACAAAAATAAAATTGGGTTGCCTCCCAACAAGCGCTATCGTTTAACGCCCCTAGCTAGGCATGATGATTTCAATGATGCTCACATAAAGGATAAGAATTGAAATATAAATAGAGCATCATGAAGAATATGACTAGCACATTTAAGTCTAACCATCTTCCTATGCATAGGTATTTTGTGAGCAAACAACTTGTGGGAACAAGAATCAACTTGCATAGGAAGGTAAAACAAGCATAACTTCAAAACTTTAAGCACATAGAGAGGAAACTTGATATTATTGCAATTCCTACAAGCATATATTCCTCCCTCATAATAATTTTCAGTAGCATCATGAATGAATTCAACAATATAATCATCACCTAAAGCATTCTTTTCATGATCTACAAGCATAGAAATTTTATTACTCTCCACACAAGCAAAATTCTTCTCATGAATAATAGTGGGAGCAAACTCAACAAAATAATTATCATGTGAGGCATAATCCAATTGAAAACTAAAATCATGATGAAAAGTTTCATGGATATCATTATTCTTTATATCATACAAGTCATCACAATAATCATCATAGATAGCAACTTTGTTCTCATAATCAATTGGAACCTCTTCCGAAATAGTGGATTCATCACAAAATAAAGTCATGACCTCTCCAAATACACTTTCATCAATATAACATAAATAGGAGGCATGCTTTCATCATAATAAATTTGCTCATCAAAACTTGGGGGACAAAAAATATCATATTCATCAAACATAGCTTCCCCAAGCTTGTGGCTTTGCATATCATTAGCATCATAGATATACAAGGAATTCATACTAACAACATTGCAATCATGCTCGTCATTCAAATATTTAGTGACAAACATTTTAATGCATTCTTCCTCTAACACTTTGGCACAATTTTCTTTTTCATCATACTCACGAAAGATATTAAAAAGATGAAGTGTATGAGGCAAACTCAATTCCATATTTTTTGTAGGTTTCTTTTATAAACTAAACTAGTTCTAAAACAAGAAACAAAAAGATTCGATTGCAAGATCTAAAGATATACCTTCAAGCACTAACCTCCCCGGCAACAGCGCCAGAAAAAAGCTTGATGTCTACTACACAACCTTCTTCTTGTAGACGTTGTTGGGCCTGCAAGTGCAGAGGTTTGTAGGACAGTAGCAAATTTCCCTCAAGTGGATGACCTAAGGTTTATCAATCCGTAGGAGGCGTAGGATGAAGATGGTCTCTCTCAAGCAACCCTCCAACCAAATAAAAAAGAGTCTCTTGTGTCCCCAACACACCCAATAAAATGGTAAGTTGTATAGGTGCACTAGTTCGGTGAAGAGATGGTTATACAAGTGGAATATGGATAGTAGATAATGGTTCTTGTAATCTGAAAATATATAAACAGCAAGGTAACTAATGATAAAAGTGAGCACAAACGGTATTGCAATGCGTTGAAACAAGTCCTAGGGTTCATACTTTCACTAGTGCAAGTTCCCTCAATAATAATAACATAATTGGATCATATAAATATCCCTCAACATGCAACAAAGAGTCACTCCAAAGTCACTAATAGCGGAGAACAAACGAAGAGATTATGGTAGGGTACGAAACCACCTCAAAGTTATCCTTTCTGATCGATCTATTCAAGAGTCTGTAGTAAAATAACATGAAGCTATTCTTTCTGTTCAATCTATCATACAGTTCGTACTAGAATAACACCTTAAGACACAAATCAACCAAAACCCTAATGTCACCTAGATATTCCAATGTCACCTCAAGTATCCGTGGGTATGATTATACGATATGCATCACACAATCTCAGATTCATCTATTCAAACCAACACAAAGTACTTCCAAGACTGCCCCAAAGATTCTATTGGAGAGTCAAGACGAAAACGTGTGCCAACCCCTATGCATAGGTTCATGGGCGGAACCCGCAAGTTGATCACCAAAACATACATCAAGTGGATCAATAGAATACCCCATTGTCACCACGGGTATCCCACGCAAGACATACATCAAGTGTTCTCAAATCCTTAAAGACTCAATCCGATAAGATAAATTCAAAGGGAAAACTCAATCCATTACAAGAGAGTAGAGGGGGAGAAACATCATAAGATCCAACTATAATATACATTTACTAGCAACTTTATATCATTTTTGGGACTAGCCTATTGACCTAGTACCCAGTGCCAGTTGTTGTTTTTGCTTTTTTTACTTTGCAGAATATCAATACCAAATGAAGTCCAATTGCCACGAAACTTTTTGGATATTTTTTTTCTGGTGATAAGAGACCTCGGAAGCTTCTGGAATACATGAGAGGAAGCCTATGGGGCCCACTAGACACCAGGGTGCGCCAAGGGCCTCTCGCATGATCTGATGGGTCGTGGGGCCCATAGGCACCCCCTTGACCTACCTCCGCCTCTATAAATACTCTAAAATCCCAAAAAACCTAAGGGAGCCGACAAAATACTTTTTCCGCCGCCGTAAGTTCCAGAACCATGAGATCCAATCTAGAGGCCTTTTCCGGCACTCTATCGGAGGGGGCAACGAGCACAAAGGGGTTCTTCATCATCCTTGCTGCCCCTTCGATGATGCATGAGTAGTTTACCATAGACCTACGGGTCCGTAGTTAGTAGCTAGATGGCTTCTGCCATAACCTGGGCCAGGCCCATGTATGTGTCACTGGGCTTTCGTGGCTCAGCCCATGTGGTGTGTAAGTGGTTAGGTTTATAGGCGTGTGGGTGATGTGTGTGAGGGCATCGAACATTACTGTAAACATTATCCCTTCGATAAGCTTCCCTCTATGCTTTCTATCTTCTTCTTCCCCATGTCTTCCTCTGATCTCGAGTCTCCAGATCCCAGCGTGACGCAGGGAAGTGCTGCAGGGTTGTAGCATTTGGTACTCAGAGCAGTGTATTGACCCGCTTCGTCTGATCCAAAAAAATTCATCCAGATCGTGAGATCAATCCTTTGATTGGCTTGTAATTCCTGGCAAAAGGTGCGGATCCCCTCGGGTGATCTCCTGCAAAACACCTAGGTGTACATGCACTGGTTGAGTTGATCAAAGTTTTTTCCATCGGCGGCTCGTACAGCTAAGCCCAACCTCTCGGCGCGCATGGCGGCCCAAGAGCTCACCCTGGTTGAACTGCAGCAGCTCGTCCAAGCAACGATCCTGTAGAGCCAAGCCATCTCTGACGTGGGCGCGAAGATAGTCGAGCACCCAGATGGCCTACAAGACTCTCTGTACAAGTACGCATCATCCTCGGCCAAGGCCTTCGATGCGCTAGCCACGACGACCATGAGTTCGCTGGCCCGCATGGAGTTGACACTGGGTCGGGTGCTGGTGGTGCACAACTCTCTCGACGCAATTTTGGTGGAGATGAGGAAGTCACTGGAGGGGTCATACACCGCGTCGACACTCTCGAGCAGACACCAGACACGACATCGCCCCAGGACCCACTCACCTCACGGACAGATCCACCATGAACAGATCGACAGGGCACCACTCCACAGTAGTCAGGACAAGACATCAGGGGTCTGCACGTGACATACTAGCACCAGAATCACGGTGAGCAGTCTAAATCCCAAGTCCCTTACCGTGAAGAACTGTCGAACGATAATGAGGACTACAACCGATCACCGAATTCTCAGTTTCTGTCCACTCCTGGAAAATTTTCTGGCCGCATTCCCTACTCTGATTTTCCTAGGTTTGAGGGAGATAACATGAAGTACTTTCAGATGTACAATGTCCAGCCAGAGCTGTGGGTCAATTTTGCTACAATGCATTTTGCAGGCAATGCAGCCTTATGGTTGTAGACTTATGAAGCACTACACACTATTGACAGTTCGGCTCCTTTGTGTGTGGCAGTCTATGCTAAATTCAACAGGAATAAGTACTCTCACACAATTGATGTGTTTTTATCGCTCAAGCAAACTGAGTCTGTAGATGAATATGCCCACGCGTTTGAATAACACATGCACAAAATGTTGGTATACAACCACTCCTATGATGAAACATTTTTCATCAACAAGTTCATTGAGGGCTTGAAACCTGCTATTCGTGCTCCAACCAAACTACAACAACCAAGTTCGGTGGACCTTGCGTATTCCTTGGCTCAAACACAGGAAGCATTGTTAGCTGAAGATATCTCCAAATACAACAAAAGATGGGAAAACAGAGTGAATGCCAAAAACTATGGGCATCAAGGTATTATGGGGACAACTCCAATACAAGATAAACCTCATGTGATGCAGCATAGAGCTCTAGATTGAGTGGATAACCTCAGAGCTCAGCATCGGGCACGTGGAGAATGTTTTAAGTGTGGAGAGAAGTATGGGCCCGGGCACAAATGCCCAACCATAGTACAACTTCATGTGTTGGAAGAACTAATTGAAGCTTTGTAGATGTCTGAAGTTTCAGAAAGTGAGTCTGAAACTAAACCACCAGTAGAACAACCCACTATAGCCAAAGGAACAGCTGAGGAGGCATTTATGGAACTATCAGTTCATGCAGCTCAGGGTACTTCCTCCAAGGATAGTATCAGATTACATGGCATGGTTGGTAAGAGACAGCTGTTGATCTTAGTTGATTCAGGCAGTTCAACTAACTTTATCAATGCAGATCTGGTGAAACATCTACAATGCCCAGTCAAAGATATTCCAGCTGCCAAAATGATTGTGGCTGACAGAGGAATGTTACACTGCAACAAACAAGTCCCTAACTTGTAGCGTCTGTCAAGGCAATACTTTCAACACTTCTCTGAAAGTACTGCCATTGGGCACTTATGACATCATTTTGGGCATGTAGTGGTTGGAAACAATGAGTCCTATGTTGGTGGACTGGAGAAAGAAGGTCATGACATTCAAGTATCAGGGAGTGAGGATCACTCTGAGAGGAATAAGGGACAAAATCACATCATGCACAGGCATAAATGGCAAGCATTTGCAAGGATTACTCAACACTAGTGCAGTAGATCAGGTTATTCAACTAAACCACATTATGGAAGCCCCTGCTACTGCCCAATTCATCCCTCCTGCTATACAAGAAATCTTGGACAAGCACCAACAGGTGTTCAAAGAGCCTGACAAGCTCCCTCCTCACAGATCATTTGATCATCAAATTCCTCTCCTACCTAGAGCTAAGCCAATAAATGTGAAGCCACAAAGATACAACCCTATGCAGAAGAATGAAATTGAAAACCAAGTAACTAGAATGCTACAACAAGGGGTCATCCAGCAGAGCACTAGCCCATTTGCTTCACCAGTGCTTCTAGTCAGAAAGAAGGATGGAACTTGGCGTTTTTGTGTGGACTACAGAATGCTGAATTGAGTCACTATGCCCCATAAATATCCTATGCCAGTTGTAGATGAGTTACTTGATGAATTGGCTGGTGCCACTTGCTTCACTAAGCTAGACCTTCGAGCAGGCTATCATCAAATAAGACTAGTGGAGGGAGAGGAACATAAGACAACTTTTAAGACTCATCATGGTTTGTATGAATTTAAAGTCATGCCCTTTAGTTTAAGCAGTGCCCCTGCATCATTCGAAGTTGCTATCAATGCACTGTTTGCCACCTGCTGAGACATTGTGTGATTATCTTCATGGATGACATCTTGATCTACAACTCAGATTTGCAAATACATCTAGATCACCTCAGTCAAGTCTTCACTATACTCCAAGAGAACCAGCTTTTGTGAAAATTAGCAAATGCTATTTTGCTCAAACAGAGCTGGAATATTTGGGGCATATTATCAGTGGTAAAGGAGTTCAAACCAACCCCATCAAGATTAGGGCTGTGCAAGAATGGCCCAGACCAACTTGTGCTAGAGATATAAGAGGATTCTTGGGCCTCACAGGGTACTATAGGAAATTCATCAAAAATTATGGCATTATTAGCAGGAGTTTGTATGATCTCCTGAAGAAGGATACAGTGTTTTCCTGGACACCAACCAATGAAGCTGCTTTTCAACATCTCAAGAAAGCATTAGCTGAAGCACCAGTTTTGGCACTACCAGATTTCAAGAAATAGTTTACAATTGAAACTGATGCTAGTAATCAGGGCATTGGGGTTGGACTAGTACAAGAAGGCTATCCACTTGCTTATCTTAGTAAAGCTCTAGGTCCTAAGTCACAGGCTCTGTCCACATATGAAAAAGAGCGCTTGGCAGTACTGTTGGCTATGGAGAAATGGAAACCCTACTTGTAGCATGCACCTTTCACCATTTCCACAGATCATCAAAACTTAACACATCTCTAGGAGCAAAAACTCAATGGTACCATGCAACAGAAAGCTTTTCTGAAATTATTGGGCCTACAATACAACATTGTATACATAAAAGGTATGGATAAGGTTGTTGCTGATGCCCTTTCCAGATATCCTGCCCCAACGGAGTTGTATGCCCTTTCTTTCTGCACACCCAAGTGGTTAGTAGTAGTGATAGAAGGATACGAACAGTATGATGCAGATAAAGAGTTACTACAAGAATTGGCCCTTACTAGGAAACATACCATGCAAATTCAAAAAAAATCCTACGCTCACACAAGATCTATCTAGGAGATGCATAGCAACGAGAAGGGGAGAGTGGGTCCACGTACCCTCGTAGACCGAAAGCGGAAGCATTTGACAATGCGGTTGATGTAGTTGAACTTCTTCTAGTTCCGATCGATCAAACACCAAACGTACGACACCTCTGAGTTCTGCACACGTTCAGCTCGATGATGTCCCTCAAACTCTTGATCCAGCAAAATGTCGAGGGAGGGTTTCATCAGCACGATGGCGTGGTGACAGTGATGGTGAAGTGATCCATGCAAGGCTTCGCCTAAGCACTACGACAATATGACCGGAGGCGTAAACTGTGGAGGGGGCGCCGCACACGGCTAGGAATCAATGTTGAGCATACCAGCGGTGCCCCCCCCCACATATATATAGGTGGGAGAGGGAGAGGGGTTGCAAGGGGTGCCCCAAGTAGGAGTAATCATACTTGGGCGCCGCCCACAAGTCGGCCTCCCCCCTTCCATAAGTGTCGGAGGGGGAAGGAAAGAGAGGGGTGACAGGAAGGAAAGGGGGAGGCCGAATCCTCCCCTTTCCTTCTCCCTTCCCTTCCTTTCCTTCTCCTCCTGTTCGGGCTATAAGAGGGCGCACCAGCCCCTTATGGGCTGGTATGTCCCTCTCTTGGCCCATTAGGCCCATATAGTTTGCCGAGGGTCGCCCAGAACCCCTTCTGGTGACCCGATACATACCTAGTACCCCCGGAACACTTCTGGTGTCCAAATACTATCGTCCTATATATGAATCTTTACCTCTCGACCATTTCGAGACTCCTCGTCATGTCTGTGATCTCATCCGGGAGTCCGAACAAACTTCGGTCATGAAATCACATAACTCATAATTAGGGATGGCAATTTTATCCATGGATCTGGATACCCATGGATACCCGACCCGGTTGGGCAAGGGTATGGAGCACATTTCTGCCCATGGGTCCGTGGATATGGATACCCATGAACAGCCGGGTTGGGCATGGTTATAGTTTGTGGTCCATGGATATCCAATGGATACCCGTATCACATGTGGGGCCATATGCCAGTGATAGTAGAAAGAGAGAATCAATGGGAAATGGCAGGAAACATGCAACTTGTGCGATGAGCTATATGCTGCAGAATCAACCTCTGGTATGTCACACTTAAGGACTCATCGTATTACTTGTTGCCTACTTATGCATGTAGTTTATGTTGTCATTTGTGAGTGAATGATGATGAGTTAATTTGATCTTTGGGAAGGCTTCATGCTGACTTTTCTATGCCCATGGAGCTCCATGGGTTTGTGGGTATCCAGCAAGTTTGGGCATGGGCACAAGTTGTGCCCATGGCTAATTTGGTGGATGTGCAAAGGGTAGGAAGATGGGTCATGGGTTGGATTTGGACCAACTCCACCCGCCCCAAACCCGACCCATTGCCATCCCTACTCATAATACAAATTTTCATCGAACGTTAAGCGTGCGGACCCTACGGGTTCGAGAACTATGTAGACATGACCGAGACACCTCTCCGGTTAATAACCAATAGCGGAACCTGGATGCTCATATTGGTTCCTACATATTCTACGAAGATATTTATCGGTCAAACCGCATAACAACATACGTTATTCCCTTTGTCATCGGTATGTTACTTGCCCGAGATTCGATCGTCGGTATCTTCATACCTAGTTCAATCTTGTTACCAGCAAGTCTCTTTAATCGTTCCGTAATGCATCATCCCGTAATTAACTCATTAGTCACGTTGCTTGCAAGGCTCATAGTGATGTGCATTATCGAGAGGGCCCAGAGATACCTCTCCGATACTCGGAGTGACAAATCCTAATCTTGATCTATGCCAACTCAAGAAACATCATCGGAGACACCTTTAGAGCATCTGTATAATCACCCATTTACGTTGTGACGTTTGATAGCACACAAGGTGTTCCTCCAGTATTCGGGAGTTGCATAATCTCATAGTTAGAGGAACATGTATAAGTCATGAAGAAAGCAATAGCAATAAAACTAAACGATCATTATGCTAAGCTAACAGATGGGTCTTGTCCATCACACCATTCTCTAATGATGTGATCCCGTTCATCAAATGATAACACATGTCTATGGTTAGGAAACTTAACCATCTTTGATTAACGAGCTAGTCAAGTAGAGGCATACTAGGGACACTTTGTTTTGCCTATATATCCACACTTGTATCAAGTTTTTGGTTAATACAATTCTAGCATGAATAATAAACATTTATCATGATATAAGGAAATATAAATAACAACTTTATTATTGCCTTTAGGGAATATTTCCTTCAGTACAAGCTTTAAACTGTGGTGATTCTGACAGCGGGAAGCTAGGTGTGTTGTTTCGTCAAGCCCGTAGCATATGCATTGCATAGTTTGATCATCCTAAATTCATTTGTTGTCGACATACATGTACTTTAGTTGCGCATGCTCTAGTGCAGGTTGGTTAGAATGCAGCTTTCCCCCCCCCCCTTGTTTGGATAGAGTATCTGCTTGACTTTATTTCAAGTCTGGTTGCTAACGATGTTGACGATAGCAAATGGAATGCCCTGTCAAACAAAATTGCAGAAGCCAACTGCTCCATACTATTTCTTCAAGAAACAAAGAAACAACACTCTGACATACATCAAGAATTTCTGTCCCAGAAACATAAATAAATTTGGTTTCCTCCCATCTAATGGAGCTTCTAGTGGGCTTCTAATTGTGTAGAATGACCATCTCTTCACAGGCTAAACTATCCACAAAAATAAATTCTCCCTCGCTGTCTAGTTTACATCTAAACATTCTGGAAAACAATGGTTCCTCACTAATGTTTATGGCCCATGCCAAAGTGCTGCTAGAACACAATTCATCAATTAGTTCCAGGATATACAAGTGCCAAATGATATTAATTGGATGATTCTGGGGGATTTCAATTATGTCATGTACCCACAAAATAGAAACTATTGGGAAACGTAGCATGCAATTTCAAAGAAAATCCTACGCTCACGCAAGATCTATCTAGGAGATGCATAGCAACGAGAGGGGGAGAGTGTGTCCACGTACCCTCGTAGACCGAAAGCGGAAGCGTTTGACAACGCGGTTGATGTAGTCAAACTTCTTCTCGATCCGACCGATCAAGCACCGAATGAACAACATCTATGAGTTCTGCACATGTTCAGCTCGATGACGTCCCTCGAACTCTTGATCCAGCAAAGTTTCTAGGAAGAGTTCCATCAGCACGACGGCGTGGTGACGGTGATGGTGAAGTGATCCGCGCAGGGCCTCGCCTAAGCACTACGTCAATATGACAGGAGGCGTAAACTGTGGAGGGGGGCGCCGCACACGGCTAACAATCATTGGTGTGTGTTCTAGGTGCCCCCTCCCCACGTATATATAGGTGGGAGGGGGAGGGGAGCTGCCTTGGGTGCCCTAAGTGGGAGGAATACTACTTGGGGGCCCTATTCCAATTCCCCCCCCCCCTCTTTCCTTTTACCGGAGGGGGGAGGGAAGAGAGGGAGGAGGAAGGGAAGGGGGACGAACCCCTTCCTCCTTCTCCTATTCGGCCTCCTTCATTAGGGGGGGCCACCCCTTGTGGGATGGTGTGCTCCCCTCTTATGGCCCATAATGCCCATTATTCCCCTGGGGGTTCCGGTACCCGCCCCCCGGTACTCCGATATGTACCTGGTACACCCTGAAACACTTCCGGTGTTCGAATATCATCGTCCTATATATGAATCTTTACCTCTCGACCATTTCGAGACTCCTTGTTATTTCTGTGATCTCATCCGGGACTCCGAACAACATTCGGTCACTGTCGTGGGTTTGTCACGGCAGATGTCCTTGTGAAAGGACTTAGTCGTGGAGCCATCGCTATGGGTTAGCTTTAAGGGGTTAAACCGGACAAAGGGACACGGGGAATTTTATACTAGTTCGGCCCCTTTGAGGAAGGTAAAAGCCTACATCTAGTTGTGATTGGTATTGCTAGGGTTTCAAAGGCCAGGGAGCGAATCCGCTTTGTCTGGCTCTCGAGTTGTTGTCTATTGTCCTGAACCGCTGCCGGGTCATCCCCTTATATACATGGGCGGCGCCCGTCGGTTTACATAGTCCCGAGACTGGCTCATAAACGTGTCCGGTTCGGTCTCCACTCTTTCTATCTTACAATACAAGTTTCATACAAATGCCGGTTCACGGCTACGGGCCTTAAACCGGTTCTGGGCCCTGGACCTTTCCTCTTCTGTCTACATGGGCTTCAAGCATAATCAACTATGGATGAAGTTAACCCGACCTTTCCTGGCCGGTTTACGCCCAGTAGTAATATCCCAAACATTAGGCCCCAGATTGATTTGAACAGGTTCATGTCAATCCTTAGTAAAAACTTCGTCTTCAACATCTTCTCATAATTTAGTAAACCACCGTGACATCATCTTCTCGGATCATGGTAAACCATCGTGACGTCATCTGTTTAAAAACTGTGTATGACACATCTTCATTAATAGGTCTCCGACAATCGAGGCGACAACTCTGCCTCACTTCCAAATTTCTGGCCCCTCGATTTTCGCGCCTGACACTTATCCCTTGCCTTTATAAATAGGACTGGGGGGTCATTTTCATCTTTTCCCCCTCGTGCCTCTTCGCGTCATCTTCCTTGCGCTGCTCAGCCTCTGGAGCTCCGCCGCCACCGTCGACCGTCGCCTCTGCTCCGACCCTGGCCGCTGCATCACCCTGAACGCACCAGAATACTGCGGCGCCTTTCCGCTTCCTCACCAGCTCCGGTAAGTTCTCTGCTTTTTTCGCCATAGATCTGTTCTAGGGTATCGACATTCTTCGCAGTTCTTCTGAAGCTCATCAGTGCTTCAGTGTTGTTCTTCCCTGTTCTGCCTTTAGTCTGTAGATGGACACTTCGTGCTTGACGTATCCCTTGCCGTAGCTAACCTTCCATTGTCATCACAAACCCTTATGCGCAAAGAACTGATCTAGTCCTTCATAAATTGCTTCGGTTCTGCTCCCCTTCTAGATCCAATTATTTTTGCTTTTCTGTCTTATCTTAGATCCGAAAATTTTATATGTCACTGTGAGATCTGTTTGTATGTCCCTGTGAGATCTGTTTCTCCTTGCACCAACATAGGCGGTTTTAACCTTGTATAAGCAGTCTACGCCATTAGCCCTCTGATAAACCGGAGGAGCATTTTACCTTCATAATTATGCTTCGGTTTAACAGTGTCTGAGTAATCCTGTGCTAGTATTACCTTTTTCCCTTATTGCATTAATCTCCGGTTTACACTGAGGGAGTCCTGGATTAGGGGGCGTTCGGGTAGCCGGACTATACCTTCAGCCGGACTCCTGGACTATGAAGATACAAGATTGAAGACTTCGTCCCGTGTCCGGATGGGACTTTCCTTGGCGTGGAAGGCAAGCTTGGCGATGCGGATATTCAAGATCTCCTACCATTGTAACCGACTCTGTGTAACCCTAACCCTATCCGGTGTCTATATAAATCGGAGGGTTGTATTCCATAGGCAATCAACTCCATATACAACAATCATACCATAGGCTAGCTTCTAGGGTTTAGCCCCCTTGATCTCGTGGTAGATCTACTCTTGTACTACCCATATCATCAATATTAATCAAGCAGGACGTAGGGTTTTACCTCCATCAAGAGGGCCCGAACCTGGGTAAAACATCGTGTTCCATGCCTCCTGTTACCATCCGGCCTAGACGCATAGTTCGGGACCCCCTACCCGAGATCCGCCGGTTTTGACACCGACATTGGTGCTTTCATTGAGAGTTCCTCTGTGCCGTCGCAATCAGGAAGGATGCCTCCTCCCGTCTTTAAAGACGGCACCGTTGCTAAGGGAGCCTTGGCTGTCGGCCAAACTCTCCGGCTAGGTGGTTTCCTCATGACCGCCTGTTCGGCTGTTGCGCCGACGGTGACCTCTCGGGTCATCAAAAGCAACCTACACATCGGCTCGGAGCTCGTCGAGCAGCTAGATCCAATGGAGCTCTCTTCCGTAAACGAGCTATTGGATCGCATCGCCGCCCTGGGGGTCGCTACGGATTACGACCAGGTTGGGCTTAAACCCGATCTAAGAGAAATTAACTCTCCCCAAGTCATCCACCACGTTGTCGTGATAGAGGCGCAGAGCGGCGACCCTTCATCTATTTTAAGGACTAGCTACGTCCGAATTCCCGACTCCTCCAAGCCGGATACCCGCGGAGAGGAGGATGTAAATCAAGACCTGAGCTTAGGATCAGGCAACGGGCTAGATTCGTTGGACAACATCCAAGAATCCGAACTTCAGAGTTCGGAAACTCTTTGGCCTCCAAATCTTGGATTGGATGAGGTTTCAGATTCAACGACACCCGCCCACCCGAACATAAGCGATCTCTCCCAAATCAGGCAGAGGCCCGAGGAAATAGTACATCATTACTGGGCCAGATTCCTCCTGGTTATGAACAGGATAAAGCATTGCCGCGAGGGAGACGCAATCTCAATTTTCTACAGTAATTGCACGGACGAGGGAATCCTTAACGCCGTAAGTTGTCGTGATATTACACGCTTCGCTGACTTGGCGTCCATAGTACAAAAATACTGTGTGATGGAAAGTGCCTGGAAAACCGAAATATAATTTTGGGATAATCCGGCCTTGAATAGTAATCCCGTCCGAACTAAGAGGGTGCATCATCATAGGACACCCGGGATAAACACCAAAAAGCCAAAACCCTCTACAGGGCATGGAACCGTACTGGAAAGGTGGCTTGATGGACCCTGTAGAATCCACAGTACAGAGGACGCCACACCAACTCACAGCCTTAGAGCATGTTGGATACTCCGGCAGGTGCCCAAAATTGGCGAGGACCTCTTAATTCTGGAGGCCGCAGAAAGCGAGCCCGAGGACACCAGTACCGTTCTCACAGTCTTCGAGACTTTCGCATCAAACAGTATGCGAAAAAGAACACTTCGCAGCCTCGCCGAAGTCTATCAAGTTGCAACAATAAATCCATGGAGCGACACTGCTATTACCTTCAACGCAAGTGATGAACCTAGATTCCGAACAGCCCGAGCACCAGCCGCATTGGTCCTCCATAACAGTAGCCTCAGAAGTACCACTCAACGATATTATCAACAACCACGACGCAACGGGCCGGATTGCAAAATGGGCCATCGAGATTCTCCCGTTCGATATAACCTATAAGCCACAGTGAGCTATTAAATCGCTAGTTTTGGCCGACTTCGTCGCAGAATGGACGGAGGCCGAGCTCCCTAAAGAGTACGGCACATATTCAAACTGGATTATGCATTTCGACGGCTCCAAAATGTTGGCCGGACTGGGGGCTGGCGTCGTCCTGACGTCCCCCACAGGAGACACAGTCCAATATGTGCTCCAAATCATGTACATGGATTCCAACAATGCAGCCAAATATGAGGCCCTCCTACATGGTCTTCGGATAGCAGTATCCATGGGTATCCAGCGCCTAGAGGTACGCGGGGATTCAAACCTCGTGATATCCCAAATAAATGGAGACTTCGACGCCAAGGACCTAAAAATGGCAGCTTACCGCAACGCCGTCCTAAAAATGTTAGCTCGGTTTGAAGGGTTGGAGTTTCACCATATAGCCCGAGAAAACAAACAAGCAGCGGACGTCCTGGCACGCATCGGAGCAAAACGCGATGCAGTCCCCCCAACATCTTTTTGGAAAGATTGTTCAAGCCATATGTAGCATGGGAGGGGGAACCCGCAAATAATAGCCCGGACCCAGCCGCACCACTCGACGCCGAACAATCTGACACAATTGGAGGCTCTGCCAATGAAATTACACCTTCAGCCCACATAATAATGGCGGTCATCGCCCCATGGACAGAACCATTCCTAGCCTACCTTACTAGGCAGGAACTCCCGGAGGACCAAAACGAGGCCCGCTGCATAGTGCGGCGATCTAAAGCCTATAGAGTCCATGAGGGAGAGCTTTATAAGAAAAGCACTACCGGAGTCCTTCAAAGGTGCATCTCCGAAGAGGAAGGGCGGAACCTTCTGGCTGAAATTCATGCCGGACTCGGTGGCCACCACGCCGCTGCTCGGTCCCTTGTTAGCAAGGCTTTCCGTACAGGCTTTTATTGGCGGACGGCCCGGGCAGACGCTCAGGACCTAGTCCAACGATGCGCTGGTTGCCAACTTTTTGCCAACCAAAGCCATATGCCACCCACCGCACTCCAAACTATACCCATCACCTGGCCTTTTGCGGTCTGGGGGCTTGACATGGTCGGACCCCTTAAAGGTGGGACCGATAGGAAAAAATACTTACTGGTCATGGTGGATAAATTCACCAAATGGATAGAAGGCAAGCCTGTTAAAACGGCCGAATCCGGACCTGTGATAGACTTCATATCCGGGGTTCTACACCGTTATGGCGTCCCCCACAGCATCATAACCGATAATGGTACAAACTTTACCACCGACGAGGTAAAACTCTGGTGCAAAAACATGGGCATCAAGCTCGATTATGCTTCCGTCTATCACCCACAAACCAACGGCCAGGTCGAACGTGCAAATGGTCTTATCATGAGCGGCATTAAACCCAGACTGGTGCGGTCCCTCAAGGAATCTAACACGCACTGGGTAGAGGAGCTCGACTCCGTGCTATGGGGGCTGCGGACCACGCCAAATCGCACCACCGGATACACACCATTTTTATGGTGTACGGCACAGAGGCAGTTCTGCCCTGTGACATAATTCATGACTCACCTAGAGTGCGCATGTACGAAGAAAGAGAAGCCGAGCTCGATCGGCAGGACAACTTGGACGCCCTGGAGGAGGAGCGTGACGTGGAAAAAGCCCGTTCCGCATTTTATCAACAGCAGGCCCGAAGATATCAAAGCAGAGAAGTACGGGCCAAAAATTACAATGTTGGCGAACTAGCTCTACGCCTGCCGGATAAGAAAAAGGACAAACTCAAGCCCAAGTGGGAAGGTCCATTCATAATTGACCAAGTCCTGACTGGCAGGGCATACCGCCTGCGAGATGCGTCGGATAACCGACTCGAGCCGAACCCGTGGAACGCCACCCGTCTCCGAAGATTCTATGCCTAGCGCCGGACTCTGTGTTCGTCTCCTTCCTCTGTCCATTTTTTGCATTTTTCTGTCTTACATTTCTCTCCTTCCCCTCTTTTCTTTTATAGCCCTTAAAGGCTCATCTAGTGATGCGCCACTTGCGCTCATTAAACCTGGGGGCTTCTTTAACAGAAGCTTATTTATACGGGCTTCACGCCCAACACATGCGTCAAACTTCCGCATGTACCTTTTTCTTCACCATTATATGCATCGATACGACTTAAGTTTTGGCCAAGCTGGGTTGCCTGGCTCCTGTGCTTACCCCTACATTCCTGATTGTTCGGCTAGGCGGTAAAGGGAGCACCTCTGTGATTGTTACTGCCGGGTCAGCCGGATGTGTACCTCGGACTGGGTGAAGCCGAAAGCTAGCGTTCTTAAGGGAATATTCGGTCGGTGAGATAAAAGATGGTCTTTTTACTCATTTTATGCGCCCCCAGATGCTTTTTCTGCGTCTTTTTACGCAGTTCGGACATGCACTTTAGGACATGCCTCCCAGCGAAAGGAACCCCTAACGGAACTATTCTCTCTGGAAGATGTTTCTTACTAACCATGTAATATAACATAACTAGTTGGGCACTTGTCTGATAAAGCACTAATGACCCCTATGCCTGGTCTCCACGCATACCACGGTTCTTATATAACTGCTATGGTATTCGGACACACTCCGGACCGTCAGGTTCCGAGGTTGAAGCGAAAAGGTCGGCAACGACAAACGATCTACAATCCGGCTAGAAGGAATTACACATGTCAATTCAAAATTACATAGTCATTCTGACTGATTGTATTCCTCTTCTATACCATCTAACAGGCTGTCTAATTTACAGTCCTGCTGGGAATACTTCGCGGCCAACTCTACTTGGCCGTATACTAAGCTCACAGGGATCTCCTTCCCGTCAGGCCCCACTGGTCCGACCTCGGCCATGTGGTTTGGGTCAGACTTCATAAAACGGGTCTTCACCATGGCCCAGGCTTCCCTAGCGCCTTGTCGGCAGGCCGATATCTTCCACAACTGGAAGTGCCGCCGAGCTCCCTTCAGCTTCTCCGCAAGCTCTCCAAGGCCCTCGGGCATGGAGTGGGCAGGCCATAAGGCTTGGGCAACACCTCGCATCGCCTGCCGAATTCGCTTGTGCAGTTGCATGAGTTCGGGAAAAAGGTCACCCATAGAACCGGGCATTTCCTCTGCAGGACGACCTGTGAGCATACCTACAGACATTACTCTGTTAGTCGACTTCCTCGCCGAACTCTTTTTTTCAAAGTTCGTTCAAGCACTTACTGAATATGCCGCGTCGAAGTCGCTGATTCTCCCTCGTGGAGTCCGACAGCTGGCCACGAACATCTTTAAGTTTGACGTCCAGCCTGGTGTTGGCATCCTGAAGATCATTCCTCTCTCGCCTCACCTTTGTCAACATACTCTCACCAGCCTTTAGCCGGCGTAAGAGTTGTTGCTTTTCCGGATCGAGTCCGGCGCCATCTGCAACATGATTTGTCAGATTTGCACCCACGCCGCACAATACTAATCTTTCGAAGCATATCTTACCTGAGGGGGTCTCTTTGGGCTCCCCTGCTGCGGCTAGTGCGGCCTCTAGTTGGGCCTTGCACTTTTCCAGCTCCTGGGACAGTACGGTATTCTTCTCTGTAAGAACCTGCTTATTAAATGATCCTTAAATCAGTTGCTCTAACTGTTTCAAGTCTCAGGGGCTACTGGTATATCTATATTTGACCAAAATTTTCTTACCCGTATGTCTTTTACATACTGCTCCATGGCTCTGGCTAAACCATTTTGAGCGGCACGGAGGTACGCATCTCCCGAATTAAAGGCATCTAAAGCCTCTTGGGAGAAACAAGCGTCGCGTAGAACTGTCCGGCGACGCCTGTGGTTCATGGCACTCTCCACTTCAGAATTTGT
The DNA here is from genome assembly GCF_056163025.1 of Triticum urartu. NCBI lineage: Eukaryota > Viridiplantae > Streptophyta > Magnoliopsida > Poales > Poaceae > Triticum > Triticum urartu. The sequence goes on along the minus strand of NC_141875.1, from coordinate 111,561,757 downwards.
GGCAGACAGCCTGTCCGCATCCTTTGTCGGAGGAGTGTCCGGTGCGCGCCTTGTGCTCGCCTCCGCTTCCTGGCCAGACGTTGGAGCCTGGCTGGTGGGGGCGCGATTGGCAACCTCTCTGGATGTAGTCCGGCGAGGTCTCTTCGTTCTGAAGATAGCACAAACGTTAATATGCCCTGACAGAATAACACCAGGGAAACAGAGGGTGCGCTATACCTTTGCGCCGGCATCTCAGTCCGGACTGCATTCCTTTTTGCCCCACAGGGTCCTGCGGCCCCTCGTTGGCTAGCCGCCGCAGGTTCGGCCTCCTGCCTTGGAAATCTCCCCTGCAAAACACGGTTGTCGTCAGAAACACCGGAATACGTGAGAGTGGAATCTCTCTCAAGGGAATGAGACTCCGGTTTCTGTCACCTGGGAGGCCGGGATTAACCCTGGGTAATCAGTCATGATGGCTACCAAGGTATTGTCCTTGCTTAGCTGATGGAACACCCGGTCGATAAGCTCCACCGATATAATCATGTTTCTTACTCCCTTGTCTCTTGCATATAATCATGTGTAATTTATAAACCGGCCTTTCATTTTCAGCTTGTTTTGTTTTGCAATGGCCAAACAATTCACTGCCTGCAACTGGGCTCGCTCTCGGGTTACTGAGACTCAGTTGAATGAGATGGTTAGCATCGGCGCCCTGCCTAAGAAAACTGAAATCAAATGGCGAGTTCCAGGAACAGAAAATCCTCCAACCCCAAGGCAGGGCGAGGTGGTGGTCTTTGTTGACCATATAGGCCGTGGCTTCAAACCGCCAGGATCAAAGTTTTATCGAGATGTGCTTGCCAGCTTCCAACTTCATCCGCAAGATATTGGTCCCAACTCGGTTTCCAATTTATGCAACTTCCAGGTCTTCTGTGAAGTATATTTACAAGAAGAACTAACTGCAGAACTGTTCCGGGATTTCTTTCACTTAAACCGGCGCACAGAGTTTGTAAATGGCCCGAACACAGAACTTGGTGGTGTCTCGATTCAAAAGCGGAAAGAAGTTGAATTTCCTCATGCCAAACATCATAGCCACCCAAAGGAATGGAATCAAACTTGGTTTTATTGCAGAGACACTTCCCCTGAAGATGAAAATCCCCTCCCCAGCTTTCGTGACCACAGACTATCCAATACTCACCCCATGCCTCAATGCCTGAGCTCTTCATAAAGGGTGAAATACGCTCCTCAACTCGCCAAACTCTGGGCCTTTATGGCAAACGGTTTAACAGGCGTGGACTTTGTGCGCTGTTGGATATCCTGGAGTATCTTGCCGCTAAGTCGGCGTCCCGTTTTAATGTGTGAATATACCGGTGAGGTTGACGATCCTCAACGCCATTGCAACATCCAATTATCTGAGGAAGAAGTCAATGAAGGTGTAAAGAAGATTCTGAATGAGTCGGAACTGATCTGTAGTCAAACCGGTCAGAGTCCCTTCTATGCCAAGAACAAACCGCCCGCTGTAAGCATTATACTTCCTCTTCATCTCTAATATCTTTAACTTATGCAACCTGTAACCCTTCTTCTTTATATGTAGGGTGATGACCCCTTTTGGAAAAGGAAAACCGTAGAGAAAGCGGCAAAACCGACTGGAGATAAAGCGGTCAAGCCATCCCGCCCAAAGACCAAAGCCATAAAACGGACGTCCAAACGGAAAATGGCTGACCGGATTAATATGGAGCTTGATGATGATACTGATGATCTAGAAGTTGAGGTAGAACTTGACTCACTTGGCTCTCTTTTCATGCATCTCATTAACAATGATCTTCCTCAGGAGGACGTAGAAGCTATTCAAGCTGATGACGTAGAGGTAATTACCCTTTCCTCCGGTTCAGACTCTATGCCAACACAAAAAACTCGCCAAGCAGTCCGGAAAGAAAGCTTTTCTCATCCTCTTGCTCACTTGGATCCAACATTTATTTTCAAGACTCAACAACATGAAGATCGCCGGACAACCCGGCACAGTGGCCAACAGATCACTTCAGCCGGTTTACCTGACACTCCGGTTCGGAACCGCCGGTCTGAGGTCTCTCCTACTTCTGACCATTCTTACCCTAAGGCAGGTTATTTCAGACAGCCTCTTAATCCGTCTAATTCAAATTATCAGGTGACACCTCCTTCATCTTCTGGTGAATCGACAGCAACTCAACTCCCCCCTTTGAAAACTGTGGCCAGGTGAGTTGTAAAAACCTTTCTTTTCAATGCGCCATAAATCCTTTGAATAGGATGTTAATCCTTTTTTATTCTGTTTGCAGGGCCAAAGCCAGACCCAGCAAGAAAGCTCGGGTCACCAATCCTCCAGAAGACCCTGTCGCCGAAGAAGAAGAACCAAGAGGTGAACCGGAACAGACTGGTGAACCGGAAGGCCCCAATCCTGAAGCTACTTTTGATGATCCACCCCTTGAAGGACAACATACCGATGAACCAACAGATGCTGAGCCTTCCGCACCCGATACTGAATCGGCAGAGCCAATCCGGGCTAGTCCGGTGAAAGACACTGAAATTCCAACATCATCCACCAAAAATCCTGAAGGCCAAGGTGACGATGTTATTATTACTGGAATAGACCAGAGCTCTCCTGGCCATCCCGTCATTTTAGCTCAGCATAGTGCCAAAGAAGAGCAAGCTGCCCGGGATAAAGGTAAATGGAGCAGCGACTTATCAAACTATGCTCATCTTAACGCTGATGAGCTTCATTCTGGCTTCTTGAACCGTCTGCACTCAAACCGGGATTAGGAAGCCGGTTTGGTGAACTTGATGAAAGAGCGATATGAGGTAAATTCCTCTCCCTTTGTATATTGATTTATAGCTGAAACACTATCCCAAGTAGCCCCCAAGGGCCGTTATATGATTGTTAATCACAAACCGGGTCTTTGTAACACTTTAAGCATCTCATCATTGATCCTTGCAATGGCAGGTCGCTAATAATAGATAAGACTCATCTTGAAAAAATTAGATAACTTTCTGCAGCATAGCCCCCAAAGGCCAGTTTAACTTGGCAAGTTAATCCGGTTTTTAATCCACACATCCATTTTAGAACAGACGCACATTAGCCCCCAAGTGTCAAGTATAATGCTTGCATTGTTTTGGAGACTTGTATAAAGTGTAGTACTTGAGAGCAAATAGGCATTAGCCCCCAAGTATGAAGTGCATAACTTTGTTATATGCTTTCTACTTTAGCACAGATATATGTTGTTTGTTTAACATACCTTCAATGTTGCAGGCTGAACTGAGAAACAAAGATGCCCGAAATTCTGACTTGCAAGAAAATGTGAAGTCACAACAAGCCGAGGCTGCAAAAGCCAAAGAGGAGCTGACCTAGGCCCTGGCTGGAATGAAAAAGCTGAAAGAATCCTTCAACCAAGAACGTGCTGAATGGGAAACTGAGAAATCCGGTTTAACCAAAAGAGTTGTAGACACCGAGGCAGCCCTGAAGCCAGTGGTTGAAGAACTAGCCGGTTTGAAACGCCAAATCAATGCTATGACCTCTGCTATCTTTGGTAAGTGTCTGCTTATGTATGTTGCGCCAGTCGATGAATCTTATAACTAACCAAAATGTTGATAAAATCATTGGCAGGCACTCAGGTCGCTCATCTTGGTACAGATATGCGGATGAAGCTCAAAGCGGCATATACATTGGTTGAACAGCTATACTCTGGGTCTCAACGGGTTATTAGCACGGCAGCTTATAACAAACCGGCTCCAACTTTGATTAAGGAAACCCTTGAGAAGCTGGGCATGTTACCATCCCGTATTGCCGAGTTGAAGAGAGCAGCTGCCAGAGCAGGAGCTTTAACCGCCCTTATTCAAGCCAAAGCCTGGATTCCAGACCTTGAAGCGGAGGATATCATCAAAGGATACCCAGGCGTTAAAGAAGATGGTTCAAACTTCGACAATGATGATCTTCGGCGGCTGACCAAACAGATGCGGCCAACGGCCAACAAGTTGGTTGATGATACCGATTTGTCCCATTTTCAACCGTTTTATGATGCAGAAGGGAAAAGACAGCTGGCCGACATCCATGAAGTCGAAGAACTTGTGCCTCCGATTCGTAAGTACACTTACGCCCCTGATATTAACCCTTCCAATATTATCCATGAGGAAGCAGTGTTCCAAGCGTTAACTGGAATCGATTGGTCAATGGCTGATTTCCAGCGTCTGGGGAGGGATGAAGAAGTGCCTACACCAGCTGACCCTCAACCGTCAAACCGTCGCGATGAAGAGTCCTGATCTGGTCGCCGGTTTATATGGCTACTGTGAAAAAAAATTATACTGTTTGAGCCGCTTTGAAGCTTCATGTAATAGGATAGCTAAAACTCCGTTTATCTGCCATGCCATCGAGCATGTTTCGTAATACTTTGTGACAATCTGTGCCACCCTTTGGGATATATTTATGCATAACCCATGATGAATTGTGTTCCTGGGTACAACAACTTAAAAGTATCTAGCGGTTTACCGCTAGACGTGTCATGATGTCCAAGAAGTATATAGTACCTAGATGAATAATCAAGTGTTTGTACAAAAAGTAATGTACAGAACATACCTCATTGGTTGACCAAATGTGTATACGGCAAAGGTGTTAATACCAATCCGGAACGTTGATAACTCCATCTTCATAATGCCGGTCTATATATTAAACCGGACAGGGATAACCACCAGATTTTCTTTATAACACTGGCGATTTAGTCAAACCAGACCGGGTCAATGAACACTGGTTTATAATTGATCATGTGCCCACAACTTGAAGTTGAAAAGCAAGCCGGGTCAAGAACGCCGGTTTATCAAAAAATACTTATGATTTTCAACAAACAAAATTCAAACAGGAAAATATGCAAGGCTTTTTACGGGCTGCCAGGCTCCAAATCGAGGCTTTTCATGGGCTGCCAGGCCTCTGAGTTAAACCATTTAACAAAGCCTTTTAAGATGGGCCTCCAATTAACCAATCATCATTTTAACTGTGACAAGTTCAGGGTCTGTAAAAGATTGACTTGTCAAACGTTTGATGGGTCATACCAGGATTACCTGGACAGGAGTGGCTTACTTGATGAAGGCAGGTTAACCCGGGTTTTTAGGTGAATACACCAGGCTTCCAAGTCGTGGCTTGATAGCCAATTACGAGGGTCCTTTCAAACTCTTTGTTGCTTTGCAAAAAGAGCCCCCATGTAACTTTGTGAGCGATGCTCAGTGTGTGCCCATGTTTGAGTCTGTACTGTGTACAACACTCTCTTTGGCTCCACAAAATTTTCCCTTTGTGGCTTAAATGCCTATAAAGAGGTGTAGCTATGGTGTGAGGACAACCAAGCCCCCTAGTGATATCCCTTCGTGGTTTTAAAACGGATCAAGAGGTGTAGCTGTAGTTCAAATATGACCAAGCCCCCTAGTGATTTTTTTATATCTATGCAGCTGCTAAAGCCGGATTAAAAGACTCCGCTTTGTCAGTTAACTTGTAAAAGCACACACAGGATATAAAAAGAACAGATACCCCGCTTATAACGGAGGCTTCGGTTTATTATATGATATATACACTGTCATAAATATGTATAGATGAAGAGCCTATGGCTTCAAGTATAGTAAGGCCGAAGGAGAGCTATGTTCCATGGCCGCTTGGTCTCCTCCTCCGATTGACGTGAGTCTTCATGCTCTCGAATATCAATGAGGTAGTAAGATCCGTTGTGCAAATTTTTGCTGACCACAAAGGGTCCTTCCCAAGGTGGGGATAACTTGTGCATATCAGACTGATCCTGGATGAGCCGGAGCACCAAATCACCTTCTTGAAAGGTTCTGGTTTTAACCCGGCGGTTGTGATAATGTCGGTGATCTTGTTGATAAATTGTCGATCGTGCTGCTGCAAGATCACGCTCTTCATCCAACAGGTCCAGTGAATCCTGACGTGCTTTCTCATTATCAGCTTCAACATAAGCTGCCACACGGGGCGAATCGTGACGGATGTCACTAGGAAGAACCGCCTCCGCTCCATAAACCATGAAGAAAGGTGTGTAACCCGTAGACCTATTGGGTGTGGTGTTGATGCTCCATAACACAGAAGGTAGTTCCTCAACCCAGCAACCCGGTGTCCGCTTTAAGGGAACCATAAGCCTTGGTTTGATACCCCGTAGAATTTCTTTATTTGCCCTTTCTGCTTGACCATTAGATTGGGGGTGAGCCGCCGACGCTAGATCAAGCCGGATGTGCTCATGTTGATAGAATTCTTCCATCTCCCCTTTTGACAGATTAGTACCATTATCTGTTATAATGCTGTGTGGAAAAGCAAACCGGAATATCACCTTCTTGATGAATTGAACCGCCGTGGCTACATCACACTGGCTGACTGGCTCTGCCTCCACCCATTCAGTGAATTTATCAACTGCTACTAACAGGTGGGTCTTTTTGTCCTTAGAACGCTTGAAGGGTCCAACCATATCAAGCCCCCAAGTTGCAAACGGCCACGTAATTGGAATCATCCGCAACTCTTGAGCCAGAACATGCGCACGGCGGGCAAATTTTTGACATCCATCACATCTCTTGACTAAATCCTCCGCATCAGCATGTGCCGTCAACCAGTAAAAACCGTGGCGAAAAGCTTTGGCAACCAACGACTTTGAACCGGCGTGGTGACCGCAATCCGCTTCATGGATTTCTCGCAAAATCTCACAACCTTCTTGAGGAGAAACACAGTGCTGAATTGCTCCTGAAACACTGTAACGATGTAACTCATGGACTTGGAACGCCGGATTATCTGTCGAGCCAATGTTTCATCGTCTGGTAACTCGCCCCGGTTCATGTAAGCTAGATATGGGATCGTCCAATCCGGTATGGCATGCAGAGCTGCCACCAACTAAGCCTCCGGATCAGGAATAGCCAAATCTTCTTCGGTTGGTACTTTCACTGACGGATTATGCAACACATCAAGAAAGACATTGGGCGGGACCGGTTTACGTTGGGAACCAAGATGACTTAAAGGGTCTGCCGCTTCATTCTTCCACCGGTCTATATGGTCCACCTGATAACCTTTAAAGTGACCAGCCACTGCGTCCACCTCTCGCCGATATGCAGCCATGAGTGGGTCCTTAGAATCCCAAGTGCCAGACACCTGCTGAGCCACTAGATCTGAATCGCCGAAGCACTTAACCCGGCTTAAATTCATCTCCTTAGCCATCCGAAGACCGTGGAGCAAAGCCTCATATTCAGCTGCATTGTTAGTGCAAGGGAACATTAAACGGAGGACATAACAAAACTTGTCACCTCATGGGGAAGTTAGTATGACTCCAGCCCCCGAGCCCTCCAACTGTCTGGATCCATCAAAATGAATAGTCCAAATGTATTATCTGGTTTCTCTTCAGGTGCCTGTAACTCCGTCCAATCATTGATGAAATCCACGAGTGCCTGGGATTTGATCGCTGTGCGGGGTATATATTTGAGCCCATGAGGACCAAGCTCAATAGCCCACTTGGCAATCCGGCCAGTTGCTTCTCTATTTTGAATGATGTCGCCCAGAGGAGCTGAACTGACCACTGTGATAGGATGGCCCTGAAAATAATGTTTAAGCTTCCGGCTCGCCATAAACACCCCATACACCAGCTTCTGCCAATGCGGATACCTCTGCTTTGACTCAATGAGCACCTCGCTAATATAATAAACCGGCCATTGAACCGGATATTCCTTGCCAAGCTCCTTGCGCTCTACCACAATGGCTACGCTAACAGCCCAGGCATTAGCAGCCACATATAATAATAACGGCTCTTTATCGATCGGTGCTGCAAGCACGGGCGGTTCAGCTAGCTGCCTCTTCAGATCCTCGAATGCCTTATCAGCTGTCTCGCTCCAGACAAAGTTATCTGTTTTCTTGAGCATCTGATATAAAGGGATGGCCTTCTCTCCAAGGCGACTGATAAACCGGCTTAAGGCTGTAATCCGGTCGGCCAGACGTTGAATATCGTTAATACACGCTGGTTTAGCCAAGGATGTAATTGATGTAATCTTTTCCGGATTAGCCTCAATGCCTCTGTTTGATACCAGAAAGCCTAAGAGCTTGCCTGCTGGGACACCGAAGACACACTTCTCCGGATTGAGCATCATCTTGTAAACCCGGAGATTGTCAAAGGTTTCTCATAGATCATCTATCAATGTCTCCTCCTTTCTGGACTTGATCACAATATCATCCACATATGCATGAACATTGCGCCCAATTTGTTTATGAAGGCAATTCTGAACACATCGCTGGTAAGTTGCCTGGGCACTCTTGAGTCCAAAAGGCATGGAAACATAGCGGAAGGCTCCAAAGGGAGTTATGAAAGCTGTCTTCTCCTGGTCCTTAACCGCCATTTTGATCTGATGATAACCAGAGTAGGCATCCAGAAAACACAAATGGTCACAACCCACCGTAGCATCAATTATCTGATCAATGCTAGGGAGAGCAAAGGGGTCTGCAGGGCAAGCCTTGTTTAAATCTGTGTAGTCCACACACATGCGCCAGGTGCCGTTTTTCTTAAGAACCAGCACCGGATTAGCTAACCACTCTGGATGAAAAACTTCGACAATAAACCCTGGGGCCAACAGACAGGCTACCTCTTCACCTATAGCCTTACGTCTCTCTTCATTGAAACGGCGGAGGAACTGTGGGACCGGTTTAAACTTAGGATCAATGTTGAGTGTGTGCTCAGTGAGTTCCCTCGGTACACCTGGCATGTCAGAAGGTTTCCATGCAAAGATGTCCCCATTCTCACGGATGAACTCGATGAGCGTGCTTTCCTATTTGGGATCCAGGTTAGCGCTGATGCTGAACTGTTTGGATGAATCGCCAGGAACAAAGTCAACCATCTTAGTGTCTGTAGCCGATTTGAACTTCAACGCTGGATCATGTTCTGTAGTTGGCTTTTTCAAAGAGGTCATGTCTGCCGGATCAACTTGCTCCTTGTAGAATTTCAAACTCCTCCGTGGCACAAACCGACTCAGCATAAGCCGCATCACCTTCTTCACACTCCAAAGCAATCTTTCTACTTCCATGTACTGTGATAGTCCCTTTATGACCTGGCATTTTAAGCTGTAGATAAACATAACATGGCCTTGCCATAAACTTAGCATAAGCCGGCCTTGCCATAAACATAACGCGGACTTTTGATCTTTACCACCTCAAATGTTAATGTTTCTGACCTTGAATCATAGTCATCTCCAAAAGCTACCTCTAAAGCTATCTTGCCAATAGGATATGCGGACTTACCAGGTACCACCCCATGAAAGACCGTATTTGACGGTTTAAGGTCCTTATCTGTCAACCCCATACGGCAGGATGTATCATAATACAAAATATTGATACTACTTCCCCCATCCGTGAGCACTTTAGTGAACCTGTATCCCCCAACTTGAGGGGCTACCACCAGGGCCAAGTGACCTGGATTATCAACCCGGGGTGGGTGATCATCTCTACTCCACAAAATAGGCTGCTCGGACCAGCATAAATACTGAGGTACTGCCGGCTCAAGAGAGTTTACTGCCCTTTTGTGAAGCTTCTGATCACGCTTGCACAAACTAGTAGTGAAGACATGATATTGCCCGCTGTTCAGCTGTTTGGGATTGCTCTGATAACCCGACTGCTGCTGCTGCTGATTCTCCTGATGGTTGTAACCTCCCTGGTTACCTTGGTGCCCTTGATTGACGTATCCGGTTTGGTTGCCTTGAAACCCTAAACCGGAACCACCATCTCCGTAACCCGGCCCGTGGAAACCTCCTCCTGAACCGCCAGGCGGGCCGTTGTCATATTGGAACATATTGGAATTCTTGAAATCCCGCATGATATAACAGTCCTTCCAAAGATGTGATGTCGGATTCTCCTTCGATCCATGCTTTGGACAGGGCTGATTTAACAGGCGCTCCAAATTGGCCCCTGAACCTCCACCCCTCTGGGGCTGCTTGCCCTTACAGTGCTGGCCATTCTCCTGCGTGTTGGTATTTGCAACAAAGTACATGCTACTATCGGCCTTGCGCTTACCACCGTTTCCATGCCCTGCCGGATTATGTTGTTGACCTTTGGCATTGCCGTTCTTCTTACCTTTCTCCAGATCCTTGGTATTATCTTAATCGGCGTATTTAACCAAAGCGGCCATGAGTGTTGACATATCATTGTAGTGACGTTTGAGCCTTCCCAATTTCTATTTTAGCGGTTTGAAACAACAATTGCCCTCTAATGTTAACACTGCGGTGTCTACATTGATACGATCTGATGAATGCAAAATTGCTGAGACCCGTTTGACCCAATGGGTCGTGGACTCCCCTTCCTCTTGGACACAAGCAGCCAGATCCACGATTGACATCGGCTGCTTACACGTATCCTTAAAGTTCTGGATAAACCGGTGCTTTAATTCGGCCCATGATCCAACAGAATTGGTCAGCAAGCTCTTCAACCAAGTGCGAGTTGTTCCTTCCAACATCATGGTGAAATATTTAGCACACACTGCCTCATCCACATCTAACATCTCCATTGCCATCTCATAGCTCTCCACCCACGCTTCTGATTGCAAATCGGCGGTGTAATTTGGTACCTTACAAGGTCCCTTGAAATCCTTGGGCAGTCTCACATTACGCAAAGCGGGGGTTAGACACGACACCCCTAAGGAACTGAACATCACTCCTGGCTCCACGGAGGCCGTGGGGTGAACCGGAGTATGCTGTCGTGCTCCGTGCCGAGCCGCCAACTCGGCCTCCCGACGTGCGCGGCCATGGTCCACAACATCTTGCGCATTAGCGCCTCCCCCGGCCGGGTTGTTCCCTCGTGGTGAATTTCGGCGACGTGCACTACTGGACACGGTCGGTTCGTCCTCCACGTGTTTTCTATAGCTCTGGTTGGACGGGGAGAGGAATGAATCCTCTCATGACTTTGTGAATACGCCTGCTGTTGATTTAGTGCTGTTTGAAGGAGATCCCTGGCCCGACGTGCTTCCACAGCAACTGGTGACTCGCCGTCAGTTTGGAGGGCCACCAGGCGTGAAGCGGCGGCCACAATGTTGTCCAACAGGTTGGAATAATGCCTGGGCGGTGTTGGTACATACTATGGCACAATGTTGTTCTGGCGAGGCGGGTCCGTCGTGCGCGGTTGAACCGGCGCTCCTGTTCTCGGCGCCCCCGCCCGGTTTAGTGTGGGTTGGCTACCAGCTCCTGCTCCTGGTGTGTTGAAGAGATTCTGCGGCTCATAAACCGACGGGAGACGTGATCGATACTTTCTTCTCATGACTTCCTCTGAAGCGTTCTGATCCAGCCTAATCCGGTAGGCCTGTGCTTCCAATTCAGCCCGCTCTGTAGCTATCCTAGCATTCTCTGTTGCCAGGTCCGCTTTAGCCTGGGCTATTTGATCTTTTACCTTTGCAATCTCCGCATTGTGCTGATCCCTGGCTGCTGCATCCACCTCCGCAGCCATCAACATTGCCAAAGCGTCGAACAAATCAGACAAGACTTGGGCAGGAGGCGGCGCTGACCTTCCCGCCCCTACTGGTGTGGCCGTTGTTGAACCGGAGAGCATTGCTGCGGCGGTAGATGAATGAGGCGCCGATTGTGTGCCGGCCATGAAGATGGCGGCCCGGTTTGGTAGATCGGGGGAATTTGGAATACTGTTGCCCTCGGATCCTCCATCAATCCGGACGTCTTGCAACTGGTAAAGTGATTCGGTCTCTCCAGAAGACTCGTCATCAGAACAGACCACAGTCTCTCCATCGGACACTGGCCCGTCCTTGTACCTCGATCCATGGATGACGCCCACGAAAACATGCCTTGCCTCGGGCTGAACCGGCGAAGAACTTGCACGCTGAGCCGTTTCGATGATGTCGGTGTAGATGTCCGGCTCAGGGGCCGGTTCGCCGATCTTGCCGATGAAGACGTGAATCCCACCAAAGGGGACCCGATACCTGTACTCGATTGAATCGGCCTCGGGACCCCATCCTGCGTTGTCAATGTAGAGCTTGCCGCGACAACTCTTCGTCATCCGGCCCACAGCGTATCCCTTAAGTCCATCGAAGCTGCCCTTCAAGAACTCAAAACCATCGTGCGATAGCCCCACGGTGGGCGCCAACTGACGTGGGTTTGTCACGGCAGATGTCCTTGGGAAAGGACTTAGTCGTGGAGCCATCGCTATGGATTAGCTTTAAGGGGTTAAACCGGACAAAGGGACACGGGGAATTCTATACTAGTTCGGCCCCTTCGAGGAAGGTAAAAGCCTACGTCTAGTTGTGATTGGTATTGCTAGGGTTTCGAAGGCCAGGGAGCGAATCCGCTTTGTCTGGCTCTCGAGTTGTTGTCTGTTGTCCTAAACCGCTGCCGGGTCGTCCCCTTATATACATGGGCGGTGCTCGTCGGTTTACAGAGTCCCGAGACCGGCTCATAAACGTGTCCGGTTCGGTCTCCACTCTTTCTATCTTACAATACAAGTTTCATACAAATGCCGGTTCACGGCTACGGGCCTTAAACCGGTTCTGGGCCCTGGACCTTTCCTCTTCTGTCTACATGGGCTTCAAGCATAATCAACTACGGATAAAGTTAACCCGGCCTTTCCTGGCCGGTTTATGCCTAGTAGTAATATCCCCAACAGTCACCAAATCACATAACTCATATAATACAAAATTGTCATCGAACGTTAAGTGTGCAGACCCTACGGGTTCGAGAAATATGTAGACTTGACTGAGACACCTCTCCGGTGAATAACCAATAGCGGAACCTGGATGCTCATATTGGTTCCCACATATTCTACGACGATCTTTATCGGTCGTACCATAATAACAACATATGTTATTCCCTTTGTCATCGATATGTTACTTGCCCGAGATTCGACCGTCGGTATCTTTATACCTAGTTCAATCTCGTTACCGGTAAGTCTCTTTACTCGTTCCTTAATAAATCATCACGCAGCTAACTCATTAGTCATATTGCTTGCAAGGCTTATTATGATGTGCATTACCGAGAGGGCCCAGAGATACCTCTCCGATACTCGGGGTGACAAATCCTAATCTTGATCTATGCCAACCCAACAAACACCTTCGGAGATACCTGTAGAGCATCTTTATAATCACTCAGTTATGTTGTGACGTTTGATAATACACAATGCATTCCTCTGGTATCCGGGAGTTGCATAATCTCATAGTCGAAGGAATATGTATTTGACATGAAGAAAGCAATAGAAATAAAACTGAACGATCAATATGCTAAGCTAACGGATGGGTCTTGTCCATCACATCATTCTCCTAATGGTGTGATCCCATTCATCAAATGAAAACACATGTGTATGGTTAGGAAACTTAACCATCTTTGATTAACGAGCTAGTCTAGTAGAGGCTTACTAGGGACATAGTGTTTTGTCTATGTATTCACACATGTATCAAGTTTCTGGTTAATACAATTCTAGCATGAATAATAAGCATTTATCATGATATAAGGAAATAAAAAAATAAAAACTTTATTATAATTGCCTCTAGGGCGTTTTTCCTTCAGAAACAGTGCAGGAGGTTGCAAGACATGTTTCTATTCAATGAATCCATTAGTAAACTTGCACTGGTTGAAATACCACTTGAAGGTAGAAGTTTCACCTGTAGTAATATGAAGGATGCTCCCCTTTTAGAAAAATTAGACTAGTGTTTCACCTCCGAATGTTGGACTCTTTCATATCCAAATAGCATGGTCGTACCACTTGCTAGAACAACATTAGATCATGTACCTGTGGTTATCAAAATTTGTACTTCTATTCCAAGGTCAAAGATCTTCAGATTTGAAAATTTCTACCTGGAACACCCACAATTCATAGATGTAGTCAAAGTAATTTTACTTTGGGAGCAACAGGTTCTTGAACATGATAGTGCAATTTTTTTTGCTAACTTCAAAAGATTGAAAAAGGGATTGAAAAACTGGGCTAGAAATATCTCTGATCTTATAAGCATCATTGATAACACCAATTATGTGATACTACTCTATGACACAATTAAAGAATTCAGGCACTTAACACCCAAGGAAGAGAATAACAGAGTTACCATGAAACACCCTTTGGAACAAATACTGTCATTGCAAAAAAACTACTGAAAACAAAGAGCCACTATCAGAAATATCAAATTTGGTGAGGCAAACACCAAATTCTTTCAAGCCAAGCCTACCATCAAACATAGGAATAATCTTATCACTGTTTTAAAGGATGAGAAGGGCAATGAGCACAATGATCATCACACCAAAGCTACAATCCTATATGCTATCTTCAAAAATAGATTGGGCATCTCATAGCTTACTACGAACCCTTTATTGTTGCACAGCTTGATCACTCCCATCAGCAATCTGCAAGAACTTGAAGCTGAGTTTTCCAAAAAATAAATTGATGATGTAATTAAATAGATGGCTAGTGATAAATCTCCAGGACCAAATGGATTCAATGTTGCATTTCTCAAGGCTTGTTGGGATATCATTGCACCTGATTTCTACAAGCTTATTGCTGATTTCCATGGAGGCAAGGTTAATTGTAACATCCCAAATTTTCAATTTGGAATGTTATACATTAGGTCATCATGCATATCATATTTTATTTTGCTTTTGGTTTTGATCCTAGAAAATCCTAAGCAACTCAAGGACCCACGGAGAGAGTTGGGGATTTCGTTAATTACATATTTGAGTTTTCTCAAATTATGTAAACAGGATCATTTGATTTTATTTATTTTATCATCAATTATTTCTATTACAAAAATATGAGAGAGGGAATAAAATGACTTTCCCAAAATATAGAAATATTGAGGATTTAATAAAAAAATCAAATAAGTTTTATTTCGGAGTTTTTCGGTATTTTTATTTGAATTTAGGAAAAATGCGCGTTTTTCAAAGTTGTAGTTTGGGCCCAGATAAATGTTCACTTTATCGGGCTTGATTTTAGAAACCCAGCAAAATTTATTTCGTGATTTTTGGAGTCCGTTTAGTATTTCTTTTTATTTTTCTTCCGAGCGGATAAAAAAAACGGAAACCGACTACGGGCCGTACCCGGCCAGGAAACCTCCGCCCGGGGCCTTTATATAGCGCCCGAGCCGGCCCGAGAGAGAGAGAGAGGCCCGAAGCCAGCTAACCCTAACCCTAGCTAAGCCGCCGCCGCCGTCGCCGGAGCCGGAGCGCGTGCCTTTCGAGGTTCGCCGCCGCCTCGTTTTCCGTGCAGTTTTTTTCTTTTTTTAAAAAAGAAAATTTGTTCGTCGTTTTCCTTTTTCGTCGGATTTTCCGCGGTTATTTTCTGATCGCGGTTTCTGATCCGATTTTCGTTTTAGTATAACTTTTCGCTCGTTTATCGGAATCAGGCGATTCAAGCGCCTGGAGTTTCGTCTCGAAACCCTCTTTCCGAATAATCAACTTAAACAAGTTTTTGCTACTGTAAAATTTTCCCTAGATCCAGATTACTAGAACGAAGTTGTTTTCTTTCGCCGTTTGATTTCTTTTGCTTCGTTCGATTTGATTCTTTTTGCCAACCAGGGTTCTTAAGTTGAACATTCTGGTTAGATCTTCTATTTGAGTTTACCTGCGCATTAGATGAGTACTTATTGTATGCTTGTTTGTTTGTCTGTGATAGAATACCCGGAGTGCGCCGCCTGTTACGTTGAATCTCTAGGTTACGCGGATCATCAGCAAGGCAAGTAACACTTTGATCATACCTTTTCTACAACCCAGTTTTATTGCATTAGATCAATCCTCACACATTGCATGATTATGATCTAACTAAACTGTGGGATGGGAAGTAGATGAGGTAGTGCCTATTACCTGTTTATTATCAAACCTTTGGGAGTTACTTCTACGTTTGCTCATTATGCCATGCTATGCTAGTAGACGTGGATTGGGTGAGTGATATCCATGACAGATGTGAAATTTATAATTAAGGGTTTATCTAAGGTGGCAACCTAACACACATCTGGGTGGATTGAGGCACCTGGGGTTACCAGGACTTGCCTGTTTTTATTGGACCGCCACCCAGGCCCAAAGGGATCATGAGATTATTCATACTAGAAACTTCCGTGTGCAGCCACAAGCCATTATGGGCTCTGGCATAGTTGACTAAGTTGTGCGAACTCTTACAGTGGTAGACTAGCAGATGTAGGGGAAAGTAGGTGTACCGGTCTACCCGTCGTAAGGTGCTAGCGCTTCTGAAAGACTGTGTCTCGGTCATCCGTTTCTCAAACACCACGTAGTGCGAGAAACCAAACGGAGGTGATCGAGTCTTGTGGGGAAAAGTGCGCAAACCTCTACAGAGTGTAATAAACTAATCATGATTAGTCGTGTCCCCGGTTATGGACATCTTGAGTATCTAGTACTTGGATTTTCATGTGAATCTCAACATGTTACTCTAAATTAATTTTGATTGGTTTTAATGATGTTACTTAATTGGGATTGAGAATGCTGTCAACCATTCTCAATGTTTCACAACCACCATGATAGTAATTAATTTTATTCCTTCGAAGTAGGGAAAAATTGGCTTTACGCAAAAATAGTAACCATAGAGCTTTCCACCAGCCAAATATGCATATAGTATAGTTGTTGCATTCCATTACTCTCTATGTGTTACCTTGCCAGCATATTCCATGTGCTGACCCGTTTTCGGGCTGCAACGTTAATGTTGCAGACTTTTCAGACGACGATTAAGGAGTTTTAGGTCGTGGTTCTATACTCAGTGATGTCGTTGGAGTTGATGGACTCACTTATCTTCCAAGCTTTCCGTTGTTATCGTTATTAGATGGCCTTAAGCCATATTTATTGTAATAAGTTCTCTTTTGAGACACCCGATGTAATAAGTGTGTGATTGCTACTCTGCTATAAATCCTCCGAGTACTATATGGTGTCAGCATTACTGATCCAGGGATGACACCGGAGCACAGAGATCAGACTGTTTTAGGTCTGGTCGCTACAGAGATGGTATCAGAGCACACGCTGACTGTAGGACACGACCACTAAGCTAAAGACCTAGATCACTACTCACTCTCTTCTCTTCTGACCTCTCATCTTTTCTACTCTTTAGGATGGCGGATGCAAGGAACAAGTTCACCCAACCGGATGAAGATACACCCTTTGGACGCCACTTGAAGGAAGTCACTAGATACCTGAACATAGGAATACCAAGCTTCACGAGAACCTACAACGCCACTTTACCTGAAGAAGAGCGCTGGATGATTCAAGTTCAAGTTCCAGGGAGGACATTCATGCCAGTCACTGAGCCCATAGAGTTTTCTTTTGATGCACCGACTTGGAGTCTAGGAAAGAGTATGGCAGCTCACATCGCCATGGGACGCATTGGAGAAGTCTACCGCAAGGATCTCAAGGATACTATCTACCAGATTTGTGGGCGCCGAGATGAACACTGGGAGATGATCAGCACCAGGAAAGATAGATCAATTACAGCTTTTATTCAGGAGTTAAATCAGCACATTCGACGCCAGGAGAATCAGATGTGCGCCGACATGATAGATCTGAAGAAGGCTAAGACTAGAATCAGGGAACTGAAGGAAGAACTCAAGGCTACACGTGAGGATTATGAAGAAGAAATTGAAGTATTGGTGGATAAGAATGCCGACCTAACAAAGAAGATTGGCATATTTTTGGGAGGCCCGACACCAGTAGATGAAGACGAAGAACCCAAGGAGATTAGCCCGGAAGACTACATCATCATTGACGGCACCGACTCGGAACAAGATAGTAGCGATGATGGCTACGTTGATGAAGCAGGAGCAGATATCATGGAGTCTACAACCGTAGAATATTTCTAGTAGACCACCTCATCAGTAGTAGTAGTCCACCATGTAAATATAGTAGTCCGAGCACTTTTGTGATAGTTAGATCGATTGTATGCCTTTGTTTGATTGATTGGAGTGAATTGTGTGTTTTTGCCTCATGTGCATATGGGTAGTGTTTTCTCTTTAGACCCCCTCTATTCTTATATCTCATCTTTTCTAAACCCTCAGATGCCTCCGAGACGTGACCCCGGATTTGCCTTTCCGCCGGAGCTCACCCAGTTGATCCAGCAGCAGAACACCTTGATGTAGTTGCTAGTTCAGAATCAGAATCAGGGGAACAACAACAACACCCCACCACCACCACCACCACCTGTTGACCACTTAGCCCGTTTTCTTAGGCTAAATCCGCTGGTGTTTTCCAGTAGCACCGAGCCAATAGTAGAAGATGATTGGCTCCGCAAGATAGCTAGGGAGTTGACCACATCAGGATGCATAGATGTGGAGAAGGTTAAGTTTGCCGCACATCAGTTAGAAGGACCCGCAGCATCTTGGTGGGAGAATTTCACAGCCACTTTCCCAGTCGACACTGTCACATGGGACCAGTTTCAGCAAGCTTTTCGTACTGCCCATGTTTCAGCAGGAGCAATGGCCATGAAGAAGCGTGAGTTTCATAACTTGCGCCAAGGAGGACGGACAGTTGGCCAGTATGTGGAGGAGTTTAGTAAGCTAGCACGTTATGCCCCAGATGACATTGCTACGGATGCAGCTAAGCAGGAGAAATTCCTGGAAGGACTGAATGATGAGTTGAGTATGCAGTTGATGGTAGCTACCTTCAACAACTACCAGGAGTTGGTAGATCGTGCTCTTATGATTGAAGGGAAGCAGCAGCAAATCGAGAACCGCAAGAGGAAGTATGGACAAGGGAAGTATAATTCAGGAGCTCAGCAGAAGCCTCGTTTTACCCCTAGACCAGGAGGACATTTTCAGCATACCCATGGAGTAGGTAGCTCGCACAATCACAATGGCACCAAAAATCGTAATGGGAATGGAGGAAGTAACGGACAGAACCGCAGCACCCCATCAACCCCAGCCAAGAAGGACCTGAGCCACGTCACTTGCTATAAGTGTTCGAAGCCAGGACATTATGCAAATGACTGTCCTGAAGGACAAAACGGCAATGGAAGTTCTGGAAAGAAGCCGAACCCTTTCAACAGGGGACAGGTGAACCACGTTAATGTGGAGGAGGTTGAAGCTCAGCCCGATGCAGTAATAGGTAAGTTTTTGGTTAAGTCATTTACTGCACTCGTTCTTTTTGATACTGGTGCATCGCATTCATACATATCAAGGGGATTTGTGGAAAAGTATAGCATGCCCACTAGGATTCTTAAAACACCTATGCTAGTAAGCTCACCAGGAGCGGAGTACATGGCCAGTCAAGGATGTTTTCAAGTGCCATTAAGTATAGGAAGGCATGTTTTCCCAACGGATTTAATTATTTTGGAATCCCAAGGTTTGGATGTGATTCTTGGTATGGATTGGCTGTCGATGTATGGAGGAAACATCAATTGCGCCAGTAAGACAATTTTTCTCACAACGCCAGAAGGAAGAAGGATCAAGTATGTATCCCGGCATGCGCCAAACAGGACACAAGTAAATTCCTTATCAGGAGTTGTGCAGGAGGAAGTACCAGTGGTAAAGGATTTTCCTGATGTATTTCCCGAAGAGTTACCAGGCATGCCACCGGATAGAGACATTGAGTTTTTGATTGAGCTTTTGCCAGGCACTGGGCCAATATCGAAGAGACCATATAGGATGCCAGCAAAAGATTTGGTGGAAATTAAGAAGTAGATTAAGGAGTTACTGGATAAGGGATATATTCGCCCAAGTTCTTCGCCTTGGGGATCACCAGTACTTCTAGTGGAGAAGAAGGATGGATCGTTAAGGATGGTTGTTGATTATCGAGGATTGAATGAAGTAACGATCAAGAACAAGTACCCACTACCAATGATCAACGATCTGTTTGATCGATTGCAAGGAGCTAAAGTGTTTTCCAAGATCGATTTGCGATCAGGATACCACCAGTTGAAGATTCGAGAACAGGATATACCTAAGACAGCATTCACCACAAGATATGGACTATATGAGTATACCGTTATGTCATTTGGACTGACTAACGCGCCTGCCTATTTTATGAACATGATGAACAAAGTGTTTATGGAGTTTTTGGATAAGTTCGTCGTAGTGTTCATTGATGATATCCTGGTTTATTCGAAGAATGAAGAGGAACATAAGGAGCATTTGCGTTTGATACTTGGAAAGCTTAGAGAACACCAATTATACGCCAAGTTCAGCAAATGTGAATTTTGGTTGAAGGAAGTAGGATTCCTCGGACACGTTATATCTGGAGAAGGTATAGCAGTAGATCCCGCTAAAGTTGAAACCGTGACCAAGTGGGAAGCCCCAACTACCGTTGGAGAGATCCGGAGTTTTCTTGGACTCGCAGGATACTACCGGAGATTTATTGAGAATTTCTCAAAGATCGTAAAGCCTATGACGGAGTTGCTGAAGAAGGATACTAAGTTCAAATGGACTGAGGAGTGTGAGGCTAGTTTCCAGGAGTTGAAGAAACGTTTGGTTACCTCACCCGTGTTGATTTTGCCAGATCAAACCAAGGATTATGAGGTGTATTGCGACGCTTCACGTCGAGGACTTGGAGCAGTGCTTATGCAGGAAGGAAGAGTTGTTTCGTATGCTTCACGACAACTGAAGCCCCACGAATTGAATTATGCTACGCATGATTTGGAGTTAGCAGCCATAGTGCATGCATTGAAGACATGGAGACATTTCTCATCGGAAATCATTGTGAGGTGTACACGGATCATAAGAGTTTGAAGTACATTTTCACGCAGAAGGAGTTGAACCTCAGACAAAGGAGATGGTTGGAGCTTATCAAGGATTATGATATGAAATTACATTACCATCCCGGAAAAGCTAATGTAGTAGCTGACGCATTAAGTCGTAAGAGTCATGTCAATAGGTTAATGACGGAAGAAATACCCAAGGAGTTAGCTGAAAATTTTCGTGAACTACGTTTGGAAATAGTTCCGAGAGGCTATGTAGCAGCATTGGAGATTCAGTCAACTTTGATGGATAGAATCAGAGAAGCTGAGAAAACTGACAAAGAGATTGCCGCTATAAAGGAGAAACTGAGCAAAGGAAAAGCTAAAGGATTTCGTGAGGATGAGCACGACACCCTATGGTTTGAAGACCATGTTTATGTGCCCAATAATCCAGAAATCAGGAAGTTGATTCTGCAAGAGGCACATGATTCACCGTATTCGATTCACCCAGGAAATACCAAGATGTATTTGGATTTGAACGATATTTTCTGGTGGACCGGAATGAAGAAGGATATTGCGGAGTATGTAGCAGTTTGTGACGTATGTCAGAGAGTAAAGGCAGAGCATCAGAAGCCAGCAGGATTGTTGCAACCATTGCCGATACCCGAATGGAAGTGGGATAAGCTAGGCATGGATTTTATCACAGGATTACCAAGGACTCGTTCAGGCTATGACTCGATTTGGGTTGTAGTCGATCGATTGACGAAAGTAGCTCATTTCATCCCAGTAAAGACCACTTACACCAGTGCTAAGTTGGCAAAGATATACATGACCAGGATCGTATGTTTGCATGGAGTTTCGAGGAGCATCGTATCAGATAGAGGAACCCAGCTTACCTCAAAGTTCTGGAAGCAGTTGCATGAGACTTTGGGTACTAGGCTAGAATTTAGTACAGCTTTTCACCCGCAGACAGATGGACAGACGGAGAGAGTCAATCAGATTTTGGAGGATATGCTGAGAGCTTGTGCGCTAGATTATGGATCTAGTTGGGACGATAATTTGCCGTATGCAGAGTTCTCTTACAATAATAGTTATCAGACCAGTTTGAAGATGGCACCTTTCGAAGCTTTGTACGGAAGGAGGTGCAGGACACCGTTGTCATGGGACGAAGTTGGAGACCGCCAGTTGTTTGGACCAGATCTGATTAAGGAGTCTGAACAGAAGGTGAAGTTGATTCGCGATAGGCTCAAGGTAGCCCAGTCCAGGCAGAAGAGCTACGCAGATTCTAAACGCAAGGAGACAGTTTACGAAGTTGGAGACAGAGTTTATCTCCGAGTATCCCCACTTCGAGGGATTAAGCGCTTTGGAGTTAAGGGGAAGTTAGCGCCACGATTTATAGGACCATATCGAGTTTTGGAGCGTATGGGAGAAGTGGCCTACAAGTTGGATTTGCCAGAAGTATTGGCAGGAGTGCATGATGTGTTCCACGTTTCTCAGTTGAAAAAGTGTCACGCGGAGATGACTGACATACCCTTGAGAGACACGGTGCCATTAGAAGCAATTCAGTTGGATAATAATTTGACCTATGAGGAGAAACCAGTCAAGATCCTCGAGTTTGCCAGTTGAGTTACTCGTAGCAAGGTTATCAAGTTTTGCAAAGTTCAGTGGAGCCACCACACGGAGGATGAAGCCACCTGGGAGCGAGAGGAAGATTTGCTCAAAGACCACCCTCACCTATTTTCTAGCCAACCCGAATCTCGAGGGCGAGATTCATCTTAAGGGGGGGTAGGTTTGTAACATCCCAAATTTTCAATTTGGAATGTTATACATTAGGTCATCATGCATATCATATTTTATTTTGCTTTTGGTTTCGATCCTAGAAAATCCTAAGCAACTCAAGGACCCACGGAGAGAGTTGGGGATTTCGTTAATTACATATTTGAGTTTTCTCAAATTATGTAAACAGGATCATTTGATTTTATTTATTTTATCATCAATTATTTCTATTACAAAAATATGAGAGAGGGAATAAAATGACTTTCCCAAAATATAGAAATATTGAGGATTTAATAAAAAAATCAAATAAGTTTTATTTCGGAGTTTTTCGGTATTTTTATTTGAATTTAGGAAAAATGCGCGTTTTTCAAAGTTGTAGTTTGGGCCCAGATAAATGTTCACTTTATCGGGCTTGATTTTAGAAACCCAGCAAAATTTATTTCGTGATTTTTGGAGTCCGTTTAGTATTTCTTTTTATTTTTCTTCCGAGCGGATAAAAAAAACGGAAACCGACTACGGGCCGTACCCGGCCAGGAAACCTCCGCCCGGGGCCTTTATATAGCGCCCGAGCCGGCCCGAGAGAGAGAGAGAGGCCCGAAGCCAGCTAACCCTAACCCTAGCTAAGCCGCCGCCGCCGTCGCCGGAGCCGGAGCGCGTGCCTTTCGAGGTTCGCCGCCGCCTCGTTTTCCGTGCAGTTTTTTTCTTTTTTAAAAAAGAAAATTTGTTCGTCGTTTTCCTTTTTCGTCGGATTTTCCGCGGTTATTTTCTGATCGCGGTTTCTGATCCGATTTTCGTTTTAGTATAACTTTTCGCTCGTTTATCGGAATCAGGCAATTCAAGCGCCTGGAGTTTCGTCTCGAAACCCTCTTTCCGAATAATCAACTTAAACAAGTTTTTGCTACTGTAAAATTTTCCCTAGATCCAGATTACTAGAACGAAGTTGTTTTCTTTCGCCGTTTGATTTCTTTTGCTTCGTTCGATTTGATTCTTTTTGCCAACCAGGGTTCTTAAGTTGAACATTCTGGTTAGATCTTCTATTTGAGTTTACCTGCGCATTAGATGAGTACTTATTGTATGCTTGTTTGTTTGTCTGCGATAGAATACCCGGAGTGCGCCGCCTGTTACGTTGAATCTCTAGGTTACGCGGATCATCAGCAAGGCAAGTAACACTTTGATCATACCTTTTCTACAACCCAGTTTTATTGCATTAGATCAATCCTCACACATTGCATGATTATGATCTAACTAAACTGTGGGATGGGAAGTAGATGAGGTAGTGCCTATTACCTGTTTATTATCAAACCTTTGGGAGTTACTTCTACGTTTGCTCATTATGCCATGCTATGCTAGTAGACGTGGATTGGGTGAGTGATATCCATGACAGATGTGAGATTTATAATTAAGGGTTTATCTAAGGTGGCAACCTAACACACATCTGGGTGGATTGAGGCACCTGGGGTTACCAGGACTTGCCTGTTTTTATTGGACCGCCACCCAGGCCCAAAGGGATCATGACATTATTCATACTAGAAACTTCCGTGTGCAGCCACAAGCCATTATGGGCTCTGGCATAGTTGACTAAGTTGTGCGAACTCTTACAGTGGTAGACTAGCAGATGTAGGGGAAAGTAGGTGTACCGGTCTACCCGTCGTAAGGTGCTAGCGCTTCTGAAAGACTGTGTCTCGGTCATCCGTTTCTCAAACACCACGTAGTGCGAGAAACCAAACGGAGGTGATCGAGTCTTGTGGGGAAAAGTGCGCAAACCTCTACAGAGTGTAATAAACTAATCATGATTAGCCGTGTCCCCGGTTATGGACATCTTGAGTATCTAGTACTTGGATTTTCATGTGAATCTCAACATGTTACTCTAAATTAATTTTGATGGGTTTTAATGATGTTACTTAATTGGGATTGAGAATGCTGTCAACCATTCTCAATGTTTCACAACCACCATGATAGTAATTAATTTTATTCCTTTGAAGTAGGGAAAAATTGGCTTTACGCAAAAACAGTAACCATAGAGCTTTCCACCAGCCAAATATGCATATAGTATAGTTGTTGCATTCCATTACTCTCTATGTGTTACCTTGCCAGCATATTCCATGTGCTGACCCGTTTTCGGCCTGCAACGTTAATGTTGCAGACTTTTCAGACGACGATTAAGGAGTTTTAGGTCGTGGTTCTATACTCAGTGATGCCGTTGGAGTTGATGGACTCACTTATCTTCCAAGCTTTCCGCTGTTATCGTTATTAGATGGCCTTAAGCCATATTTATTGTAATAAGTTCTCTTTTGAGACACCCGATGTAATAGGTGTGTGATTGCTACTCTGCTATAAATCCTCCGAGTACTGTGTGGTGTCAGCATTACTGATCCAGGGATGACACCGGAGCACAGAGATCAGACTGTTTGAGGTCTGGTCGCTACATTAATATGCAAAGCATCAACTACTCTCTCGTTACCTTGATACCAAAGAAAGAGGTTGCTAGCTCTCGAGGAGATTATACACCTTTCTCACTGCCCGATTGCACTCTGAAGATTATTACCAAGCTTCTTGCAAACAAACTACAAAAGGTTACACTCTCCCTTGTCCATGAAAATCAGTATGGATTCCTTAACAACAGATGTATTCAAGATTGTTTTGCATGGTCTTTTGAGTATCTCCATCAATGATATCATACAAATGATGATATTGTGCTACTTAAATTAGATTTTGAGAAGGCATTTGATATGATTGGCCATGATACCATTATGGAGATTCTACAAGCTAAGGGTTTTCGCACCAGATGGCTGAATTGGATCAAGTTGATATATAGTATAGGCTACTCAGCTGTACTTCTAAATGGCATACCAAGCAAACAATTCCTCTATAAGAAAGGTGCAGACAATAAGACCCACTATCACCACTTATTTTTGTCCTAGCTGCTATTCTACTTCTGTCAATGTTCAATGAAGCAATGCACACATGCTTGATTGAAAGTCCACTATAACATGCAACTTGGCCTGCCTATCCTGTGATACAATATGCTAGTGACACAATTCTTGTCATTCCAACCAAAGAAATGCTGCTCAACCACATTAAGAATTTACTCCTACATTATGCTGCATACACTGGTTTGAAGGTGAATTATTCCAAGTCAACCATGCCAAATTGGAAGTCTTCCCATCACATACTTGGTCCTGCCACTCAGCCTCATTAGGCCTAAAACTGAAGATTTTGTGCCTATGCTGACTGGAATTGAAAGAAGACTATTAAGTTGCTCCACACTCCTGTCTTTGGGTGACAAGCTCACTCTGCTGAAATTGGTATTTGCAAGTATTCCCATATTCTTAATGACCACCCTTGCTATCCCAAAACCTATGGTCAATCACATTAATAAATACCTTAGGACCAGCCTATGAAAGAAACATGGTATTGGTGATCAAGGACCCTCACTCGTTTCATGGGATAAAGTGTTGCCTCCACATATTCCTTAACAAAGAGCATATTCCTTGGGTCAAAATTATTTGGGAGACTCTTATTCAGACTCTATGCCAGGAGATAAACTGGTGGGCTCATTGTCGGTGTCAAAACCGGCCGATCTCGGGTAGGGGGTCCCGAACTGTGCGTATGAGGATCGAAGGTAACATGAGACTAAGGGGAGACGATGTTTACCCAGGTTCAGGCCCTCTTAACGAAGGTAAAACCCTACGTCGTGATTGATTGACTTTGATGAGTATAGGGGTTACATGAGTTGATCTACCTTGAGATCGTAATGGCTAAACCCTAGAAGTTGAGCCTATATGAATTTTCCTTGCCTCTACGGACTAAACCCTCTGGTTTATATAGACACCGGAGGGGCCTAGGGTTGTACAGAGTCGGCTTACAGAGAAAGGAAATTATACATCCGAACGCCAAGCTTTCCATCCACGCAAAGGAGAGTCCCATCCGGACACGAGGGAAGGCCTTCTACCTTATATCTTCACGGCCCATCAGTCCGGCCCATATCACACATCCCGGACACCCGAGGACCCCATAATCCAGGACCCCTCACTCATTCTCGTGGAAGGCAGTACTCAAACTTCTCCCTCTGTTCAAGCAACACTATATATGCAATGTTGAACAGGAGATGCCATTATGTTTTGGGAAGATAATTGGAACAACCAAGGTCTGAATGTCACATACCCTGAAACCTACTCATTACCACAAAACCTAACATCTCCCTCAAACAAGTAATGGATATTCAAGATCTGGAAAACATATTCCATAGACCATTATCCTCTTAGGCTTTCGAGCAATTCAACCTTCTTGACGCCACTCTAGCAGGAAGACAAAATAATGATCATCAGGACTCATGGACTTACAGATGTAAGACACCTAAATATTCATCTACGAAGATGTATAGAGCTATGATTGGACCCAACAAGATACACCACATTTTCAAATCCCTATGGAGTTGCTCATCCAGACACACACACAATTTTTTTCTCTTCTTCTTCATGATAGAGTCAATACCAGAAACCTGTTACGGAGGAAATCCATGCACCTAGACTCCTATGATTGTGTGCTATCTACATAATAGGTTGAAGAAACTCTCATGCATATGTCTCGGGACTCCTTTCACCCTAAACCGCTGGGACTGAGGAATCCCAAGCTTTGATGAAATATGCTTCAGGGTCCAGGCCATTAATCGTGAGATTGCATTGGATATTATCATCATGAGTTGCTGGAGCATATGGTCTGTAAGGAATGATAAAATCTTTCGACAAGCACAAGCCCACCTCAACGGATGGATCTTTTATCTTATGGAGGGAATGAAAGTAGTACAGATCAGAGCTAAGCCACCCAAGGCTCAGAAAGTCAAGACCTGGATTGAACAATTTATGAATTAAGTGTACATTATGTTTCATAAAACGGGCATAGGATGAGTGACACTTTGTTCCTTTTTACTCTTTGTTTGTACATACCATTTATTAATGAAAATATACCATAGAACAACCAGTTGGTTAATGGAATTCTATTTCCTGTCAAAAATAACTTACCACCTGATGCCATGATTTGTTTTCATACCTTCTTCTCTTCCTGTAGCATCGGAGCTGGAATGCAGCAGGCTGGATTGGTCTGCCAAAAACTAGGAGCATCTAAGTATATGTTTGGGAAGATTGCATAATTTTCACTGGCGTTGCTTTACAACAGTAACTCACCTGCTCTGCCTATTACACGCGTATCATCCTTGCCCTGTTTATAAGTTGTTTGGAAAACATACACAGATGAACAAACTAGGTAGAGTAGTACAACTGAACACATGCTTAACATTTTTTAGCCAAACTTCCTCACAGTAATTCAAAAATAATCAAAATTAAAGGCATCAGCAAACATAAATAACATGATCAAATTAAGTTGCGAAACAAAAAAATTCTAGAACATAGACACAACAGGTAGATTCAAAATTCTCTCTAGCAAACTATCTACACATACAATACACAAGATCCGAAGGCATCGAAACTTACTAGCTTGATCGAAATGATTTCAGTAGACATAAATATCCTAATGAAAACTAGGTCTCTCAAAATAGTATATCTCATTTGAGCACTCCATTTTCTTCCAGTGTATCTCATCGACTCGTCCTAGCTCTTGCAATGAAAGCCTTCATTATGTTATACCAGCCTCCTATGTATTTTACAAGAAAACATCAGAAAAATATAAATCTTGTACTAGCATATGCAAAAAAACATGAAGCCTACCATTATAACTCATGGATATGGTCATACAAATAAATGCACTGAAAAGGGAGAAGTATTCTTTAAACCAGATTCATACGAATTATCAAACATTTAAACCAAAAAATAGTTTGCATGTGAATCAATTATTCTATCAAACTTTCGTAACATTCTCCATAGCACATATTGCCCTCCACACTTCAGAATCCAAAGTTCCAAACCCCAAGAGGAGTACAGTGGACTAATCCACGAGTTATACCGGACCCATTGACAAACATCTTGTCAGAAGTCGGTGAGAGGTCCTGCACAGAAGCTATGTCTCGCTTATTGCCGCCTCGCTTCTACTGCAGCTTAGGGCACACTCGTCTTAGTGGGTCGGCCCGTCAAAACGGTTTTAAAAAGGTTCTATAGACTGGTTTGGGCTGGTTTTAGTACATTTAATGCAGTATTTTCTCTTTTTTTTGGGGGGGGGGGGGAGTTAGAACCTTTCATGGTTGAGGGGAATTGTGCTTCACCTTGGGCCTATATGGGCCACGAATAGGCTAGAGTTTCCATGAAAAAGTAATCTCATCCACTAAAATTCACTAATTTAGATGGGTCCACAAATTCGATGGCTTGACGTTACTGATTATTATGGGAATTTCTAGCATAATTTCCAATTTTCGACACATATTTTGCTTTTAGTATATAATAGAATACATGCCTATTTTCTAATACCAGTTATACATTTTTGTATGCACATGAATTTTTTATACACCTTGAACTTTTTTTTCAAATGGATGACGAATATTGTTTAGAATACAAGTTCAACATTTTTCAAACACACTGAGGATTTTTTTTCAAATAGTACGAAACACTTTCCAAAAGTTACACAAACAATTTTTTTATACTGTATTAATTTTCGAAAATCACAAGCATATTTTTCAAATGTACCAATATTTTTTTATTGTGACAAACATTATTTTAAATATTATGAAATAGTGCTTTACATTGTATAACATTTTTAAAATGTCACTGAGATATTTTTTTAACACATGAACATTTTTTAAAATGTAAATACAATTTATTGAAATGGCATGGAACATTTTTTCCCCGCATTATGTGAATTTCTTTTACATTGTATTCTCAATTTTAAATATCACCGACATATTCTAGAAATTTTCAGTTTTTACTAAAATGTGTAGTAATAATATTTGAATGCTATCAACATTATTAATAAAATTTGCGAGCTTTGTTTTACAAAGGATGAACATTTTTTTAAAAAGTACGATGAATGTTTCTAAATTGTTCTAACTAACATTTTGAATATATGTAATAAGAATATTTTGAAATACAAGCTATAATATTCAAAAGAAAAAAAGAAAAAAAATGAAGAAATGTGAGGAAAGGAAACGAACGATTACGAATGCTGCCTGAGGCGACGAGGTGTTTGTTCTGACTGGCAATAGACAAAACAAAGCACTGATCCCCTCAAAAACAAAAACAAAGCGCTGAGCTGTGGCTAAATCCTATTCAGGCATGTACAATGGTTGATAATACAGTCTTATTTTAAGTATTGCATGCAATTTAGAGATGACAAAAAAATATGTCTACAATGAGTTATATCTTGACCTTATCTTCAATAACTAGCAATTCCTTAAAACATGGTGAGACAAATTGTGCTAAGAGATTATCTCTTGTCTTATCTTAAATAAGAGAAAACAAATCTTTTCTTATGAGTTCTCTCTCCTCCACATCATTATTTATCATACGTGACACTCCTAAGATAGCATCATTGTACATGCCCTTCGGCGCCCTCTGCCCCTGCTACAGTACAAACGAGCGCATACCCACCTTATCCGCTGGGCCAGCCCATCTAGCTCTTTTACTCTGTGTTTAACAAATCGCAAAAAGAAACCTGCTAGTACTGCGAATCGAACCGGGGATGTCCTGCATAAGCTACAGTAATCACACAGCCATTCCCAACTGACATCGTAACATTCATATATTTTCCAAAATTGATGATTTTTTTAAAATTCTATGAACTTTTTATATTCTGATAAACTTTTTTCAATTTTGATGAACTTTTTTTCAAAATCACTGAACCTTTTTCAAAATCGATGATTTTTTTTTCAAATTTCGATGAACTTTGTTTATCAAGTCAAAGAACTTTTTCCTGAACTCCGTGAACTTTTTTTCAAAATCTAATGAACTCTTTGCTAATTCGTGAACTTTTTTCAAATATTGATGAACTTTTATCATATTGTGATTTTTTTTCAAATTCTTGGTTGTCCTCAATATTATTATGAATTCTTTCACAAATTTATGCTTTCATTGTCAAAAAATTATATTGGACATATAATGTGTATTTATGTTGTACTGTAATAAGGTCAAACAGATTTGTTTCCTGATTACGAACAACTAAGTGAATGCGGCCAAGTTGTTAGTGGCTACGGTAGTCATCGTGTGTTTGCTGAGTTTGAGTCACGTTTCTCTCAGAATTTATATAGATGATACTATTTTTTTTGTAACGTTTGCCTTCCGAATAACAAATTATTGGGTCGGCCCGCTACAAGTCGCTGTGAGCGCCACGGCCGCTAACTAATGCAGAAAGCGCCAACTAGGAGCTCCCGATGAGCTATGTGCCGCCCGCCGCTAGCCCTACCACGGGACACCATCAGGGGAGTAAGTACTAGGCTTGGCCAGTAACCACGGCTTGCATGATGACATCATGTTACTCTTCTTGTTTTGTTTTTCTTCTATTTTTCATTCAACTTTCTTTTTTTTACTTTGTTTTGCATTTCGCAATGTTCTAACTATATATAAGAAAATTATATTTCACAAAATTATTTAAAAAATGTTAATGTTGAATTTGAAAAATGTTAAATGTGTATATAATTTGTTTTTAATTAAATAAAAATGTAAAATGTGAATTTTAATATTTTTATTTTAACGTGTATTTAATATGTTTGGTTTAATATGCTCTTTTATGAAAATGAACTCCTAGTACTGTTTGTGGAGTTTGTGAACTATGTAGTTTAGATTGGTGCATATATGGACTAGGTTTAAATTGTTGCATATGTGGATTAGGTTTAAATTGCTGCATATAATTTTTTTATTAGTGAAAAATCAAATTGTTGGCGTTGACAAACATGGAACGTCAGTGCTCACATGAACTTACTGTCGGTGTTGGATACATGGCACACCATCAGTTCTAGAAAAACTGCTAGTGTTTGCCCCGACGCCACCAGTAAAAAATTTCACTTGCGCCATATTAATGGCGTTGGAGCCCTACACTAGTAAGGCCAATTTTGACACGCCATAGCTACACTTTCTGCACTAGTGGTATACTCATTGTGTCTATAATGGCGTTAGGTAATACAAATATTTAAGTAATAAGTGTTAAACTAGAATATCTTAAAAGGGAGATACTTGAATCCAAAATGTATGTCGTGTCATTCGTGCATCATGGGACCCTAACTAAGACGTCTGCAACATGAACCTTGTTGCAAGATGCGGGAGTGCAACACGAACCGTGTTGCGGACTAATGAAGGCATGCACAAGCACAAGAGTGGCTACCTTGGAAAAACATTTTAAACAGAGCACAACATGGCTCCTGGTTCAACGTTGAACACAACATGAGCTTGTTGCAAATATCTGACTTGGGTTGTCAACCAGCACAACAGTGTGCAACATGACCTATGTTACAAACCGCAAACACAACACGAGCCATGTTGCAAAACACCAGGATGCAACATATCGAATGGTTGTCGTGAATTTTTTTTCTTTAAAAATAATGTTCGAGTGGATCGCAACAAGACTCGTGTTGCAAAGTGCTGAGTGCAATACGAGGCTTATTGCAAAAGCTCAGCAGCTCACGAGGAGGGAACTGATGGTTGTCCGTGCCTCCATCGAAAGAATGTCTCGGAGGACAATCCTCTATGATTACAATCGATGTCAAAACCGGTCGATCTCGGGTAGGGGGTCCCGAATTGTGCGTCTGAGGATCAAAGGTAACAGGAGACAAAGGGGACACGATGTTTACCTAGGTTTGGGCCCTCTTGATGGAGGTAAAACCCTACGTCCTCCTTGATTGACTTTTATGAGTATAGGGGTTACAAGAGTCAATATACCTCGAGATCATAATGGCTAAACCCTAGAAGTCTAACCTATGTGAATTCTGATAGCCTCTACGGACTAAACCCCTCTGGTTTATATAGACACCGGAGGGCCTAGGGTTGTACAGAGTCGGTTTACAGAAGAAGGAATATATACATCTGGACGCCAATCTTGCCATCCACGCAAAGGAGAGTCCCATCCAGACACGGGGGAAGGCCTTCTACTTTATATCTTCACGGCCCATCAGTCCCAGCCCACAACACATGGGCCGGACACCCGAGGACCCCTTAATCCAGGACTCTCTTGGTAGCCCCCAAACTAGCCTTCAAAGACGACGTAGTACCTAGATTATGTCTTCGGCTTCGCAAGGCGGGTTCTTCATTATACTTCGGACCAATGACAGTCCGGTCATGACCTTGACGTTCCTGCTTCTTATGCTTCCTCCCTGTTGTCGCTTCGATTTCCGTGCACTGAGTGAATACAAATGGTCCTTGTTTTTTTGCAAACAAGCCCCTCACCATGCTTGGATGCCATCTATATAAGGGGATGTCGATCCCCTAATGCCATTCCACATCGTGCAAAAAGGAAAACTACCAAGTTTGGCCATGAACAAAGCCTTCCGTCATGGCCAGTGCCCCAGGCTCCTCCTCGCGCCCCCATGGCCCTTAAGAGGGTGATTGGCAGAGCTGCTCCGTGCCTCATCTTCATCTGAGCCGAATCCAGACGCAGGGTTACCTTCCCCTCGCGGATCTAGTCCCTGTTCAAGCGGGATTGGCCTCAATCGGCAATGATGTGATGGCTGAGAACTTCCGCAACCCCAATAAGGAGGAGAGGGTGTACTTTGTCCCATTACTGTTGCGGGGCCTAGGATTTACAATCCATCCCTTTCTCATGGGTGTACTGGAATTTTACGGTATCCAACTACACAACCTCACCCTAGGTTCGATTCGGCACATCTCAGGTTTCGTTGCCCTCTGCGAGCTATTCTTAGGCATCAAGGCTCATTTTGAATTATGGAGGAAATTCTTTTGCCTCGTTCCCCGCCATCGAGGAGGCTCCATATTTGAAGTGGGCGGTGCCGAAGTATGGCATATAGCCGGATCTGGATACCTCATAGGAACTCCCAAAGAGGTATACCCGCAATGGTCTTTGGAATGGTTCTACATGGACAACGTCCCGCTGCCGGACCCAGTTCAGCGCGATATCAAGAAGCTTCTCAACCGGCGTCTCCAAAGTCCCAAGGAAGAGGACATCATGGAGATAAAGAGGTTGGTCAGCAAGGTTAGGTTGCTAGCCCATACCGAGCTTTCCATAGTCGAGGTCATGGACATTGCAATAAAGAGGTGTGTATAGCCTCTTCAATCCAGAGTAACTCCCTTATGGTGTTAAAACGGAGAAGACGACGCATCCCGCTACAGATGGAAGGGTCCGGATACCCCAGCCAAACTGGCCTCAATTTTGGTCGATCTATATAAGGGCGAGAAAGAAGACTTTGTCCGGTTAAACTGTCGAGAGGGTTATTCCATGTACACCCCTATTGAATGGGTAAGATTTCGATCGTCTGTGTTTACTTTCTTGCGTTACAGACACTAATCAAACTTGCCCTTTTGTTGCCATCAATAGTCATGGAGGAAGATGACCGAGGGCGTCCACTGTCCCGCTCCCCAGCCAGAGGATCATAACTGTGATAAAGATCCTGGCTTTTGCGAGGATCCGGACATTTATATAGAGTTCGACGATGGGGTATTTTATCAGGCAAGGCTTGACGGTTCGGAAGTGGCTATCACCGCCGACTACCCCCGCCTCTATCCCTTCTGCATCGTGAGTATTCGGAGGGTTCTTAAAAGGAAATCCTTATCTGCATTTTTACCTGTTGTACTGATCCAGATTTTAATAGGATCAGCGCTCTAGGGACTATATCTCCTCAAGGGCGGCCCCTACACAAGGCCGTCGTTCAAAACGAAAAGGCACCGGGAGTGCTGCGGAGACCTCACAGTCTTTCAAGAGGTATGTGTGCTTTAATACATGCCTAGGCATGAGTCTGGATCTAAAAGTCTCTTTTTATCCTTGACATCAGGAGGAGTACGTGGTAGACGGTAGGAAAACGCCCGATTAGCAGAATGTCTACTGATCCGGTGCCAGACTTGCCAACTAGGACGCGAGCCAATGTGATGCCAGTTCCGCCTCCTCAAGAGGATTCGGATGACATATCTGTCACGAATTCCAAAGTGGAGAGCGTGATGAATCACCATCAATTAAAAGAGGCTATGCGGGCTCCGGCCTTTTCCGAACAAGAGTTTACCGCACTCAGTTCGGTAGATGCATATCTCCGAGCCGCTCGAAACGGACTTGCCAGAGTCATTCAGCTATTCTCGAAGGATATACAGGTAAAAGTTTACGCAATTTTTGATAGTCATGTGCCAGTAGCCCCCGAGCCTTGAAGCGGTGAGGTAAACCGTTTTAAGGATCTTATGACCCACGGGTTCTCAAAGAGAAAAATACCGCGCTATCCCAGGAGCTAGAAGCGAATCAGACACAGTTAAATGTTGTCACTGCCGAGTTGGCGGAAATGAAAAAGGTCGCAACGAGTGCATCCGGGAAGAATAAACACGACGGGGAAAAAGACAAACTATCCAAAGAGATAGAGAGCTTAAAGGCTCAGTTATCGGCCGCTCAGAAGGAAAATGAGAGGCTGAAAGGCGGCATGTTCGGTATGTCTTCCTATCTTATTTAGAACCATCCTAGGTGCTTATGTGTAATCCCTTAAGTCGGAATGTCATGACTCTGCTGCTGCAGGCCTATTGACTGGTCGACCGGAGGAAGAAGTATCCGGATTTCAAGGCGACGTGTTGAAGGAACTGTCTATGGTACATGCTAGGGCCCGGAAAGCCATGAAAAGTATGGTGAAGGCTTTATGGCCATCTGATACCCCTCCAGAAAGTATGGAGGGCCTGGCAGACCTGTTCAAAGGTGCCCAGTGCCGGTTCGAGCTATGGAAGACATCTGCCTGCCGCGAAGGCGCACGAGA
This sequence comes from Triticum urartu, assembly GCF_056163025.1. Lineage (NCBI taxonomy): Eukaryota > Viridiplantae > Streptophyta > Magnoliopsida > Poales > Poaceae > Triticum > Triticum urartu. The sequence goes on along the minus strand of NC_141875.1, from coordinate 111,526,580 downwards.
AGCCTGGGCCATGGTGAAGACATGTTTCACCAAACTAAATCAAAATCATATGGCCCGAGTGGGATCACGACTATCAGACGGGAAAGAAATTCTCGTGAATTTGGTGTATGCCAAGTAATGATAGTTGCGAAGTATTCACAGAAAGACTATAAATTAGACAGTCTTATAGATGGAATAGATAAGGAATAGGTTTATGATTGAGTGTATCCTGTACCTTTATGCGAACATGTAAAGAGTTTGTTATCGCAGGCTTTTGGCTTTAACCTCCGAACCCAAAAAATGGTGGAGTGTTTCCGGATGCTTTTCAAAAAGAAGCATTCATTATGTCCGGAAAATAGGCAACCCAGTCATTGTGCTCAAACAGACAAAAAGTTTTAGTCCAGGTTGTATGTTACATTACATATGTAAGAAACATCTTTCAAGGAAAATAGTTTCATTAAGGATTCCTTTCCTTGGGCTGGCATACTGCAATTATGCATGCCGCTGTGTTGGAGTGGTTACAATAATGTAACAATCGGTCGTTTGATTGCCGACCATTTATTCTCTTAAGAACGCTAGCTTTCGGCTTCACCCGTCTGAGGTACATGTCCAGTGACCCGGTTGTAACAATCGCAGAGGTGCTCCCTTTACGCCCTAGCCAAACAATCAGGAACATAGGGCATAAACACAAGAGCCAGGCAACCCAGCTTGGCAAAAACTTAAGTCATAGAGGTGCATATAATGGCAAAAAGGATATATATATATATATATATATCAACAAACGACACTTATATTGTGAGTTGCAGGCTCGAAATAATAATAGGCTTCGGTTAAAGAAGCCCCCGGTCATGGTGGGATATATACATTTAAGGATGTGTATCCCTTAGGTGTTCGGCTTATCCGAACACGTTCTGGAAATCGTACAAAAATGAGAAAACAAAAAATAAAGAAGAAGAGAAAAAGGAACGAAAAAGAAGTATGGCCGAACTTATGCGTAGAATCTTCGGAACCGAGCAACGTTCCATGGATTCGGCTCGAGGCGATTATCCGATGCATTACAAAGGTGGTAGGCTCCTCCTATGAGAATTCATCGATAATGAAGGGACCCTCCCATTTTGGTTTGAGTTTGTCCTTTTTCTTCTCCGGGAGGCGTAAGACGAGTTCATCGACATTATAAGTTTTGGCCTGCACTTCTCTGCTTTGGTATCTCCGAGCCTGTTGTTGATAGAATGCGGAACATGCATTTGCAAAATTGTGTGTTGGTGTTCTAGGAATGGGGGTCCCTAGACCCGCCTGCCTACGGCCCGCGGCATGGCTGAGCCAGCAGGCTGTACGACCCATCATCACCAACAAAGCACCCAAGACCCTCGCGAGGGTCCAAGCCTCGCGAGGCGGATGACGCAAGGCCTCCTTAGGAGTGGCCTAGCCAGGCAGGCTCACGAGGAGCGGAGATATCAAGGCGGGGCAAACCTCACAAGACCCTCGTGACGTGAGCCATGACGCACGACACCAGGCGGGCGCGAGCGCGCGCAGCGTCCTTGTTTCCTCTTTGGTGCAAAGGAGGCCAGCGCCGGCGAAGAGTACCGAGGTATCAGGCAAAGGTTGCTATATTGGTGCAATGATACTAAGACCAGGAGGACGGCAAGACGGAGGTCATCGTGGAGCCCAAGACGACGTCACCACAGAGCTTTTGCAGGCGAAGACCACTTTTGTCACGATAGCTTGTACTAGCTGTCCCCCTTCAAATTGGCCCGTCATTGTTGGCTCCGTTCCCGCTCGATATTTGGAAAGAGGACCAGGGCCTAGATAAGTAGAGCTAGCCACCATGGGGGGAATGAGGATCATCTCATCTCACCTTAGCTCGATCCAACCCGATCAAGAGCCTACACACAAGAACACCTCAACCTCAGGAGGCTGTTCTTCCCTTGTACTGTTCATCATCAGCCCTAGAGGCAATCCACCACCACCACACCGAAGTAGGGTATTACACCACAACGGTGGCTCGAACCAGTATAAATCTTGTGTCTTTCTGTGTTGCGAGTTCGTCGAAGTTCGTTCGCGAGATCTTAGCGAGCTAGGGCGTAGATCGGTGGGAGGAAAAGACTTCGCGCGTACCACAGTGTTCGAACCTTAAGGGTTTGCCGGCACCCCACATCCGACATTTGGTGCGCCAGGTAGAGGTGCGCCGTAGCTTCCCTTCCATTAGTTCATCGCTCCATCGCTCCGTCGTCTCCATGGCGGACGCACGCCGTGCTCGAGCTGAGCGTCGGGCTGCCCTGACCGCCCGCGTCGCTCAGACGGCTCCCGTTAGCGGGCCGCATCGCTGTTCTCTGTCCCGTGCCACCAATGCTGCCACCGGTCCGGCGGGGAATGAGCAGCAGGCGTCCTCGCTGCATCCTTCGGTGCGGCAGGACGGCCGCACCGTCACTCCATCGCCGACCCCTGCCGGTTCTTCGTCTCACGCGCACCGCGCTCCCATGGAGGCACGGGCCGCGCTTCTCGCGGCGAACAAGCTCCTGCGCTACCGCCTCGTCGACGACCTCTACAAGGAGTGGCTCGACCGCGTCGCTGAGCTCGTCCGCGCCGCAGGGGGCTCTCTGGCGCCGTCCCACTCTCTACCTCCCCCTCAACCAGCCGCGGACAACGGGACTCGTGGCGTGCCTTCACCACCTTAGCCCCAAGATGGCGCCTTGGCACCAAGGCGCGCGGCTCCGCGGCATGATCCGCTGCGCCCGACACCCGCGCGCGAAGAGAGAAGCTGCCATGAAATTCCGCGGCCGCGAGAAGCTGCACCTGCGCTCCCCGTGCCACCTCGTCAAGACCGCGCACCACCCGCAACGATGCAGCGCGGACCTCGTCAAGACCAAGCTCCACCTCCGAAGCGGGCCCTGGCAACCAGGGCTGGCTGCCGCGCCTTTACCCCCGAGCTGCGTAGCGTCACCTGGCCGGGCAAGTTCAAGCCGGATCTACCTCCTCGCTACGACGGTACCGCCGACCCCATGGAGTTCCTGCAGCTCTATGAGCTGAGCATCGAAGCGGCCAACGGCGACGAAAAGGTCATGGCGAATTGGTTTCCCATGGCTCTCAAGGATGGAGCTCGCTCCTGGCTCCTGAATCTGCAGCATGACTCGATCTCCTCCTGGGACGAGATGCGCGACCGCTTCGTCGCCAACTTCCAGGGCACTCGCGACCGCCCTCCAGCCGCAGGTGACCTACACCGCATCAGGCAGCAGCCAGGAGAGACCCTCCAGAAGTACATCCAGCGCTTCAACAACACCTGCCTCAAGATCCCCAAGGTCACGGACGAGGCCATCATCTCCGCGTTCTCCGACAGCATCCGTGACGTCAAGATGAAGGAAGAGCTCGCCATCCACGAGGAGCTCTGTACATCTCAGGAGCTGTTCAACCTGGCGACCAGGTGCGCAAGAGCTGAGGAGGGGCGCCTCTCTCTCCTTGAGCCGCCAGCCATGGGCGTGGAGGAGAAGAAGGCCAAGGCCAAGGACCTGAAGCGCAAGGAGGTAGCTGTGCTCGCAACGGAGCCCGACATCAAGCGGGGCAGAGATCAGCCCGAGTCATCCAAGAACGGACAACCATTCTGCGCCTTCCACAACCTGAACACCCACAACACCAGCAACCGTCAAGAGCTCAGAGTCATACGAGAAGGACGCTACGGTCGACGCCCCGAGCGCAACGACCGGGGCTACGGCCACGGAGGAGGACGTGGAGGCGGACGCTGGGACGACCGTGGCCCACGCCAGGAGTGGCGCGACCGGCCTCATGAGGACCGCTGGTAGGACCAGCCTCGTGAGGGCGCCTGGAGGGACCCGCCTCGTGAAGATCGCCCCTAGGGCAACGCCGGTCTTCCCCCGCTGCCGCCACCAAGAAGGAACGATGACCACCACCAGGACGAGTGTGACGCCCCCGATTTAATCGTACATTAATCATACACGCAAACGTGTACGATCAAGATCAGAGACTCACGGGAAGATATCACAACACAACTCTACCAATAAAAATAAGTCATACAAGCATCATATTACAAGCCAGGGGCCTCGAGGGCTCGAATACAAGAGCTCGATCATAGACGAGTCAGCGGAAGCAACAATATGTGGGTACAGACATATGTTAAACAAGTTTGCCTTAAGAAGGCTAGCACAAACTGGGATACAAATCGAAAGAGGCACAAGCCTCCTGCCTGGGATCCTACTAAACTACTCTTGGTCGCCGTCAGCGGGCTGCACGTAGTAGTAGGCACCTCCCGAGTAGTAGTAGTCGTCGTCGACGGCGGCATCTGGCTCCTGGGTTCCAACGTCTGGTCGTAGCAATCGAGTATAGAAAGGGGGAAAAGAGGGAGCAAAGCAATCGTGATTACTCATCCAAAGTACTCACAAGCAAGGAGCTACACTACATATGCATGGGTATATGTGTAAAGGGGCCATATCGGTGGACTGAACTGCAGAATGCCAGAATAAGAGGGGGATAGCTAATCCTGTCGAAGACTACGCTTCTGGCAGCCTCCGTCTTGCAGCATGTAGAAGAGAATAGACTGAAGTCCTCCAAGTAGCATCGCATAGCATAATCCTACCTGGCGATCCTCTCCTTGTCGCCCTGTTAGAGAGCGATCACCGGTTGTATCTGGCACTTGGAAGGGTGTGTTTTATTAAGTATCCGGTTCTAGTTGTCATAAGGTCAAGGTACAACTCCAAGTCGTCCTATTACCGAAGATCACGGCTATTAGAATAGATTAACTTCCCTGCAGGGGTGCACCACATAACCCAACACGCTCGATCCCATTTGGCCGGACACACTTTCCTGGGTCATGCCCGGCCTCGGAAGATCAACACGTCGCAGCCCTACCTTGGCACAACAGAGAGGTCAGCACGCCGGTCTAAATCCTATGGCGCATGGGTCTGGGCCCATCGCCCATTGCACACCTGCACGTTGCGAGGGCGGACGGAAGAAGAACTAGCCCCCTTAATACAAGAGCAGGCTTACGTTCCAATCCGGCGCGCGCCGCTCAGTCGCTAACCTCACGAAGGCTTCGGCTGATACCACGACGTCGAGTGCCCATAACTGTCCCCACGTAGATGGTTAGTGCGTATAGGCCAGTGGCCAGACTCAGATCAAATACCAATATCTCGTTAAATGTGTTAAGTATCCGCAAATGCCGACCAGGACCAGGCCCACCTCTCTCCTAGGTGGTCTCAACCTGCCCTGTCGCTCCGCCACAAAGTAACAGTCGGGGGCCGTCGGGAACCCAGGCCCATCTCTACCGGGATGGAGCCACCTGCCCCTTCAGCCCCCAACTCCGAACAATACCACAGGTAATGTAACAGTGTAAAGTATTTAGTATATGCCCGTGATCACCTCCCGAAGTGATCACGGCCCAGTAGTATAGCATGGCAGACGGACAAGAGTGTAGGGCCGCCGATGGAACACTAGCATCCTATACTAAGCAGTAGGATAGCAGGTAAAGGTAACAACAGTAGTAATAAGGACAGGCTATGCAGCAGTATAGGATTAACTGAAAGCAGTAACATGCTACACTACTCTAATGCAAGCAGTATAGGGAAGAATAGGTGATATCTGGTGATCAAGGGGGGGGCATGCCTAATTGCTCTGGCAAGAAGGAGGGGACGTCAACACCGTAGTCGTACTGGGTAGCAGCGGCGCCGGTCTCGGTGTCTAGCGAGAGAAAAGGGGGAAGAAACAATAAATATAATGCAAAAAATGCATGGCGATGCATGACATGGCAAGTAGCGGTGCTAGGGGTGCCCTAACGCGGTATGAGGTGATACCGGTGAAGGGGGGAAACCTCCGGGAAAATATCCCCGGTGTTTTGCGTTTTCTGATAGATGAATCGGAGGGGAAAAGTTGCATGTTCGCTATGCTAGGGATGCGTGGCGGACGAACGGGCTGCGTATCCGGATTTGTCTCGTCGTTTTGGGCAATTTTTATGTACAAAGTATTTTCATCCGAGCTACGAATTATTTTATGTTAATTTTTAAATATTCTAAATCATTTTCTAGAAAATTAGCATAATTAAATTAATTTAGAAATTGCAATTATGATGTCAGCGTGACATCAGCATGATGTCAACAGGACCAAAGGTTGACTAGGTCAACCCTGCAGGTGGGTCCTGTTCACCATAGTCTCAGGTTAATTAAACATGGTTAATTCATTTAACTAAATGATTAGGTTAAATAGACATTATTAATTAAGTTAATTAATTAACCAATTATTATTATTTTTTCTTTTCTTTTTTTAACGTTCCACAGGGGCGGGCCCCACATGCCAGTGGCCTAGGAGGCCACTAGAGCGGGCGCTAGCGGGCGTGCTGGTGCGGGCGCCCGGACTGGGCGCGACCTTCAGTGCCACGGCGACGGGAGGACGCCGGTGCGGCGTCGACTGGCACCGACGTGGCAGCGGTGAGGCCGCGAGGCTGTGGTGATGCGGGCATTGTCAGGGCGTCGGGACGGTGCGTTGGGGCGGATGAGGCGAGGCCGGGGTGTAGGCAGGGCGGCGTGCTTGCAGAAGAGCAGGGGTCGACGGAGGTGAGCAGCGACGCAAGCGGTTGCGGCGGGTGGAGCTGGCAAGGCGCGGGCAAGGTCGGGCGCGCGTGCGGTCAGCGCGGGAGACGGATAGCAGGGGCGCAACTGTGGGCGCGTTCAGGGGCACAGGGGTGGTGCGCGTGCGCGTACGCGCGGTGGCCAGGCGCGACGAGCGGCATCGCGGGACGAAGAAGAGGACGGGGCGCGAGGCAACCATGGGCGCGGGCTGGCCGTGGGGACACGAGCACGGTAGCGGCCTTGGCCAAAGCCGTGAGTGCGAGGGGAAGAGGAGGAGAGGTCGGGGCTCATGGCGGGGCCGTAGGGAACTGGCAGCAGCTCGGGGAGGAGTCGGGGAAGCGAGATCCGGCGACGGGGCAGCGACACGACGGCGCGGTAGCTTCACGGCGGCGTCGGCGATGCCGGTAGGTGGCGGTTCCTCGGGTACGGGCGCTCCGAGAGGAGGGGAGCGAACAGGGGCGTCCCTCCTCCGTGCGTATGCGTGTGTGGGTGTGTGGTCTTCTACGCCGGCGAGGTGGGGCGGCGGGCGGCGAGATTGGCGATGGGGACGGGGCGCCAGTGTCGTGGGGGGGGGGCGTCGGCCCGATCCCGATCCAGAACTGGATCGGGGGGAGGGGGAGGGAGCGAGTGGGAGTGTGGGTGGTTAGGCTTTTGCGGGGGGTGAGGGGATAAGGGGTGCGGGTGGGCCGGCCCATGCGGGCGGCGGTGGCCAACTAGGTCGAGTGGCCAAGTGGAGGGGGGTTGTTTTATTCTCTTTTTTTTCTTTTCTGTTTTATTTTAGTTACACATTAATTTTAATTTAGTAAAATATATCTATAGCCCCTAAAATAATGTTTCAGAACAATCCACTACTATAAAAAGTTTTACCCTGATATAAAATAGTTTAGTATTTTATAAAATACCAAAGTCGTTCAAATAGTTGTTTTGCTACTGTTTAAATCATTTTAGTGCTTTTAATCCTTTTACAAAAAATGTGGTTCCTCCACCATTATGACTTAGGATTTATTTGTCCCATTTGTCCCATTTTAGTTTTAACGTTTGAAAAATTTACCGTTTGACTTGATTTTGAATTTGAATTTGAATCGGTTTCGAACTAACACGAGATTAGCAACAGTAACCATCGTGACGTGGCATCATTAACAGAGGTTTACTGTAGCTTAACTACCCGAGCGTCACAACGAGGGGGCTGGGGGCTTCCAGGAGCCGCGCGCGATCGCCTGCATCTTGGGCGGCGCCCAGGCCCCAGCCTCTCAGTGCACCTTCAAACAGTTCGCTCGCAAGGTGAACGCGGCGCTCCCCAAGCTCGAGGCCACGCGCCTGCTCAGGTGGTCCCAATGCGCCATCACTTTCAACTCGGCGGATCAGCTCAAGTGCGCAGCCACCGCTGGCACCCTCCCTATGATGTGTTCCCCAGTCATCAGCAATGTGCAGGCCACCAAGACCCTCATCGACGGCGGCGCAGGGCTCAATGTCATGTCCGTCGACACGTTCGACAACCTCCAATTGCCATATGAGCAACTCCAGCCCACCAAACCTTTCTCAGGAGCGACCGACGGCTCCACCATGCCGATAGGGCAGGTCCGCCTGCCTGTCACCTTCGGGGAGCGCAAGAACTACCGCACCGAGCTCATAGACTTCGACGTCGTGCACATCCGCCTGCCGTACAATGCCATCCTTGGGTATTCAGCCCTGGCCAAGTTCATGGCAGTCACTCATCACGGCTACAACATTCTCAAGATGCTAGGAAGCGGAGGAATCATCACGGGCCCGTGTGAAGAGAGGGATGCGGTGTGCTCCCTCGAGCGTGCCTTTCAAGCCACAGCAATCGACGACCCTGACAGCAGAAATGAATGCCCTCTGGAGGCCATCCCCAATAAGAAGCAGCCGCGCCATGCAAGATCTCAGGAGGACGGCGTCGCGGCAGACGCCACGTCAGGACCAGCGCCTGCTCCAGGGGCGCCTCCCTCCGTCGCATAGGAAGGTGCTCCCGGCGCCTTCCTCAGGCAGGGCTCGGGGCCTCTCTTCCGGAGGGTCTCAGACCCTGCCAACCTCATGAGGGAGGCGCTTGGGCACCACTTGGAAGCGTGCTTCGCGGCACCTGACCCTCAAGAGAGCACAGGGAAAGGAGTGCCCACCACCCAGGAGTTCATCACCAAGACCACCCAGGAACTGCAAGAGGCAAGAGCCATGTGCGGTGATAGCCGCCCATGGGGCGCAGCTCCGCATCCTGGCGAGGATGCAGGGCTGCGTGTCTGCATCGACGTCCCAGGGCTCAACAGGGCCGCATCTCAGGAGCGTTTCTGGCCTTCGCGTGTGGGCCGCTGCAAGGGCCCACCGCACAGCTACGTTCGTATGCCTTTTGGCTTGCCGAGCATGGCGTTGGCCTATCAGCGCAACATGCGACGTGTCCTGGCGGCTCAGGAAGCTAGGTACCACGCCGTTCTGGAGGAGATGGAGACGGTATTCAGGGAACCTCCCGAGCCCTTAGAGCCTCCCGAGGCTCAGGGTTCTGGCGGCTCATGAGGAGTCATTTCTTCAACGCACGCCTTCGGCTGCACCAACTCTACTTCATCTACAGAACCAGGTGACATCTTCCAAGCTCGTTTAGCTGGGAGCACCCCACGGGCTGCATTATTCTCCGGCCGCGTGGGTCCGTCCCTGCGGCATGTATCCCTTTTGCTTATGTCTTCAGCTTACCTTGTTGGGGGCGCTCCTCGGGCTACATCATCCCCAAGCCGCTCGGGCCGGACCCGGTGGCATGTATCTTCCTGCATTTATCCAAGTTGATCTGCTCTCCATGCTTAACCTGCCAACTGCTATCACCTGCTCGATCATCGTCTCCCCCGGGGCCTCCACACAGGCACGGCGCTGGTGCATGGGTCCGTCCCTGTCACGCCGAAAAATCTGAGCGGTCGAGCTCTGGCTCGTGGCACGCCCCGCGCACGTCACCTCACGAGGCCCTCAGTGCCATCTCCTCATCGAGAGCAACCAGCGGCAGGCTGACAGCTATAACGGCAAACAGTGTTTCTTCTTGTGCCTATTCACAGGGACCCCATGGGAAGGATAGCAGGCGGCACCGCGAGTCTCCTTTTCTCTCGTGCAATTCGCTTGCACTTTAAAAGGGGGGCTCCTGAGCATCACGACTCAGGAGCTCTTACTGGCTCTCCAGCCCTCACCCCTGGCCTTGACCACGGCATCGCGACCTGGCATACCAGTGGCGGCTGAACTCACTCGAGGCCAGGACCTGAGGACGTAGAGCACTAAGGAGAGCATGAGGGGAGGGAAACTCGTATGGGCCAGCCTAGCTATGCCGCACGAGTAGGCGCGCATCCCTAGCGCAACGTCAGTAGTCGCTGATTAAGAAGATAAGTCCGGCACTCGGATCGGTTAAATGTTTGGGCCTAATGGTCACTCACGCCTTGCCGCAACCCCGTTGCGGCCACGTCAACTCCCTTTCTCGCCTTACCATGGCTGCTTGAGCGCTAAGGGGGACCTCCTGAGCATCGCGCCTCAGGGGCTCTTACTGGACCTCGGGCCGCACACCTCCTGGCCTTGACCACGACATGCGACCTGGCATACCAGCGACAATTGTAGCCTACCTGGGGACCGGGACGTGTCGGCGTAGAGCAACAAGCTATCGCGAGGAAAGAAAGGGGGACCGAGCCTTAACGGGACATGCGTTCACCAAAATTTCATAAAAAGGAAGATAAGCACAAAAGACATTACGGACCCTTACATGCCCCCATGGGGTAATTCATGATTCATTGCAGGAAACAACAGCCGATACTAAGGGGAATCCTATCTACATCCTTCCGTGGTGGACACCATCATCAACAGTGGGCCACGGGAGGCCGGCACCAACCCCATCCAGATCAGCGGCGGCGACGGCCGGACGCCGCAGCCCTGCTCCGAGCGCGGCGAGAGCTCGAGGGCACGTAGCTGTCGTCGCTCGTCTCCGGAGTCTCATAGAGCTCAGGAGAGCTGCTGGACACCCAAGGGCTGCTGCTGCTGGAGTGGCCGTGAGCGGGACGCACGTCAGCCTCACGCTCCTCTCCGGAGCAGCACTCCAGGCGGCGACCCTCAGCATCGAATACCTTGAAGAAGAGCGTGGAGACGCCGTCGTACTCAAAGTGGATCACGAGGGCGCCCCTCGCACAGCAGACCCGCGCGATCTCGCCCCAGCATCGCGTCATGAAGATCTTGCCGGTGGGGACCACTTTGATCTCTACTCTGGTTGCCGGAGCGCTGCAGTCGGTGTGCTGCAGCCAGAGCTCGAGAGGCCCCCTCAGCGGCATCACGTCGGAGAAGAACCGAGGGAAGCGGATCCAGGAGCTCGAAGACATCGGCGTCCACAGCACCAACTCGCGCGAGGAGTCCGCGGCGTGAACCCCAGGGACAACGGCGCGTGTCGCCGTGGCGCGGCAGCCCTGGATGCGGCGTGGGCGGCGCTGCTCGTCACTCCGTCCTCCCGAGCCCTTGGCTTGGGCGTACAAGGGCAGAGGGTACCCCGGAGGAGGCCGCTCGCACCAAGGCCTCGACACCATCTGCATCGCCCCTTCATCGCGGCGATGGATCGACCTCTTCTTCGGGGGAAGAGGCCCCGGATCATCGCGGGGAGCCTTTCCTTTCTCTTCAGTAGAGAACTTTCTGATGGGCGCCATTGTTGTCAGTAGTGGAGCAAGGAGGAAGAAGCAAGCAAGCGAGGAAGAGATGGGCAACTAGGGCTCCGCCCCCTCCCCATTTATAGCAAGGGAAGGCCAACCGACGTCTCCCACGATCGCAGGTAATGATGGTTTTCCTTGCATGTCGCAGGGACTTGACAGGTCGAGCAGTTGCCGAGGCAACATGGGGAAGCGGAGACGCTCACGACCAATCAACCGCCACGCGTCAACCAAGGCCGTAGGCTTTGGGGGCCCCTGGCGCTCCGAACTTGACCCTTGGCTTTTCCGCGAAGCCAAGCCCGAGCGCACCTTGGGCCCGGGGGCTACTGTCGGTGTTCTGGGAACGGGGGTCCCCAGACCTGCCTGACTGCGGCCCGCGATGTGGCTGAGCCAGCAGACAGTACGACCCATCATCGCCAACAAAGCACCCAAGACCCTCGCGAGGGTCCAAGCCTCGCGAGGCGGACGATGCAAGGCCTCCTCGGGAGTGGCCTAGCCAGGCAGGCTCACGAGGAGTGGAGATATCAAGGTGGGGCAAACCTCACGAGACCCTCGTGACGTGAGCCATGACGCACGACACCAGGCGGGCGCCAGCGCGCGCAACGTCCTTATTTCCTCTTTGGTGCAAAGGAGGCAAGCGCAGGCGAAGAGTACCGAGGCATCAGGCAAAGGTTGCTATATTGGTGCAACGAGACCAAGACCAGGAGGACGGCAAGATGGAGGTCATTGTGGAGCCCAAGACGGCATCACCACAGAGCTTTTGCAGGCGAAGACCACTTTTGTCAGGATAGCTTGTACTAGCTGTCCCCCATCAAATTGGCCCGTCATTGTTGGCTCCCTTCGTGCTCGATATTTGGGAAGAGGACCAGGGCCTATATAAGTAGAGCTAGCCACCATGGGGGGGAATGAGGATCATCTCATCTCACCTTAGCTCGATCCAACCCGATCGAGAGCCTACACACAAGAACACCTCAACCTCAGGAGGCTATCCTTCCCTTGTACTATTCATCATCAGCCCTAGAGGCAATCCACCAACACCACACTGGAGTAGGGTATTACACCACAACGGTGGCCCGAACCAATATAAATCTTGTGTCTTTCTGTGTTGCGAGTTCGTCGAAGTTCGTCCTCGAGATCTTAGCGAGCTAGGGCGTAGATCGATGGGAGGAAAAGACTTCGCGCGCACCCCAGTGTTCGAACCTTAAGTGTTTGCCGGAACCCCACATCCGACATCGCACTCCTCCTCCAGGCCATCTAGGTCATCGTGCCGATCAAGCTCAGCTGCTCTCTCTTCATACATGCGCACTCGAGGTGAGTCATGAATAATGTCACAGGGAAAAACAGCCTCTGCGCCATACACCATGAAGAAGGGTGTGTGTCCGGTCGTTCGATTGGGCGTTGTCCGCAGTCCCCAGAGTATGGAATCAAGTTCCTCGCCCCAGTGTTTATCTGACTTTCGTAGGGATCGCACTAGTCTGGGTTTAATGCCACTCATTATCAGGCCATTAGCCCATTATACCTGACCGTTTGTTTGAGGATGATATACAGAGGCGTAATCGAGCTTATGGCCCAGATTAGCACACCAATTTTTCGCCTCATCGGTTGTAAAGTTAGAGCCGTTGTCAGCGATGATGCTGTGTGGGACACGATAATGGTGTACCACGCCGGATATAAAGTCGATCACTAGCCCAACTTCAGTCATTTTTACTGGTTTGGCCTCTATCCAGTTAGTGAATTTATCCACCATGACCAGCAAATATTTATTTTTGTGGCTTCCCCCTTTAAGGGATTCGACCATGTCCAGCCCCCAGACCTCAAAAGGCCAAGTAATGGGGATTGTTTTTAGGGTGGTGGGCGGCATATGACTTTGATTGACGAACAACTGGCATCCGACACAACGCTGTACAAGGGCCTGTGCATCTGCTTGGGCCGTCGGCCAAAAGAAACTTGTACGGAAGGCCTTACTTATGAAGGCCCGAGCTGCCGCGTGATGGCCACTGAGACCAGCATGTATTTCAGCCAAGAGCTACCGTCCTTCCTCTTCGGAGATACATCTTTGAAGGACTCCAGTAGTACTTTTCTTGTAGAGTTCTCCTTCATGAACTTTGTAGGCTTTCGAGCGTCGGACTATGTGATGGGCCTCATTCTGGTTATCAGGGAGCTCCCGCCTATTAAGGTAGGCTAGGAAAGGTTCGGTCTGTCGGTGTTCTGGGAACGGGGGTCCCCAGACTTGCCTGCCTGCGGCCTGCGGCGTGGCTCAAAGGGGGGCCCAGCACGGCCCATCTTCATCAACACAGACCCAAGACCCTCGCGAGGGGCCGAGCCTCGCGGGGCGGACGACACGGAGCTTCCCCAAGCACGGCCTCGTCAGGCTGGCTCGCGAGGAGGCGGAGAGATCAAGGCGGGGTACCTCATGAGGTGCCCGTGACGCAAGCCATGACGACCAAGGGTGCCAGGTGGGTGCCAGCCCGTGCAGTGTCCTCCTTTCCCCTTTGGTGCGAAGGGGGCAAGCACAGCCGCGGAGTACCGAGGCATCAGGCAAAGGTTGCCATTTCGGTGCAACAAGACCAAGACCAGGAGGACTGCAAGACGGAGGTCATTGTGGAGCCCAAGACAGCGTCACCACCAGAGCTTTGTGCAGGCGAAGACTACTTTTGTCAGGATAGCTGGTACTAGCTGTCCCCCATTCAAATTGGCCTGCCATTGTTGGCTCCCTTCCCGCTTGATATTTGGGAAGAGGACCAGGGCCTCTATAAATAGGACCAACCACCCACGAGAGGTGAGAGAGGACAACCAAGAAGAGAGAGAGAGAGAGAAGGGTGACTGAACTCCTCCCAGCAGTTCATCCCCCCAACCAAGAACAGACCCTCGCGAGGCCGTTCTTCCTTGTATTGTTCATCACCATCAGCCCAAGAGGCAATCCACCGCACCACACACTGGAGTAGGGTATTACACCACAACGGTGGCCCGAACCAGTATAAACCCTGTGTCTCTTGTGTTATTCTTTCCATAGCCTAGATCTTAGCATGGCGGAGGGGTGCAGGTAGGTAGGAGGCGAAATCTCCGCGCGCACCCCAGTGTTCGAACCTCAAGGGTCTGCCGGAACCCGAAATCTGACATTTGGCACGCCAGGTAGGGGTGCGCCGGAGTTTTCTCTTCCGCCACCGCCACGGCCTGCCTCGCGATGAGTAGCGCGTCGCCCGCTCCGGCCGCCGGCGCCAGCACGGGGGCCAGGGGGCTCCGAGCCCTAGCCCCAGCCCTGCAACGGGTACGGTGGCTGGACAAGTTCAAGCCAACGACGCCGCCGCGCTACGGCGGCACGACAGACCCGCTGGCCTTCTTGCTGGCGAGCGAGGAGGCCCTCCTCGAAGCCGGAGGTGACGATGGGGTCGTGGCCAACTGGCTCCCCATGGCCCTCACCGGCGCTCCGCGCACATGGCTGCTCCACCTGCCGGCAGCTTCCGTGGCCTCTCGGGAAGAGCCCCGCAGCCTCTTCCCCGCCCATCGCGCTACACCAACACCCCCGGTCGTCGCGGCCCTCCTGGGTGGCTCGCATGCGCCGCCTACAAGTCACCATGTCAAGTCGTTCATCCGCCGGGTCAGCGCCGCTTCCACGCGGCAGGGGGCTCTCCCGGACCGGGCGGCGCCCGAGACCGGCCTGACCTTTAGCTCGGAGGACCACCCCTCCAACTCGGCCTGCTCGGGTGCGCTCCCCATGCTGTGCACCCCCACCATCTGCCAGGTGGCCGTCACCAGAACTCTCATTGATGGCGGTGCGGGCCTCAGCGTGCTCTCGGTCGAGGCTTTCAACCTCCTCTACATACCCCTGGAACGGCTGCAACCCAGCCGGCCCTTCTCAGGCGTTGGGGGCGGATCATCCAGCTCCTTGGGACAGATCCGGCTCCCAGTAACCTTCGGCACCAACAACAACTTCCGCACGGAGCTGGTCGACTTCGACATCGCCCCCATCGGCCTCCCCTACAACGCCATCCTCGGCTACCCGGCGCTGGCCCAGTTCATGGCCGCGACGCACCCGGCGTACAACCTCATGAAGATGCCCGGGAGCAGCGGAGTCCTCACCGTGCACGGGGACACCGGAGACGCGCTGCGGGTGCTCAAGCTCGCCTTCAAGACAGCGGCGTCGGCACAGCCCGCCGACTTGGAGACCCCCGAGCCCAAGGGGGCTGCACCCGCCAAGAAGAAATAGTTATTCACCCAAGACAAGGCAGAAACCAAGAAGATACCCGTCGATGAGGACGGGTCCGCCAACGCCACTTTCACCATAGGCGCCAACCTCGAACCCGAACAGGAGGAGGCCCTGGTCGGGTTCCTGCGCGCAAACAAGAAGGTATTCGCTTGGGAGCCTGACCAGTTGGCAGGGATCCCTAGGAGTGTAATCGAGCATCACCTCAACGTGTGCCCCAACGTGCGCCCTGTGAAGCAGAAGGCCAGGCGGCAGTCCACAAAAAAGCAGGCCTTCATCGTCCAAGAGACCTGCAAATTAGAAGCCGTTGGGGTCATTCGCGAGGTCTGATACCCGGATTGGTTGGCCAACCCTGTCGTCGTGCCAAAGAAGGGAGGGAAGGAGCGCATGTGTGTCGACTTCACCAACCTCAACAAAGCATGCCCGCAAGATCCGTTCCCGCTCCCCCGCATCGACTAGATCGTCGATTCCACCGCGGAATGCGACCTGCTATGCTTCTTGGATGCCTTCTCTGGGTATCACCAGATCAAGATGGCGGTAGAAGACGTCGAAAATATAGCCTTCCAACCCCGTGTGGGGTGTACTGCTACACATGCATGCCATTCGGGCTGTGTAACGCAGGGGCGACCTTTCAGCGGCTGATGCACATCACCTTGGGCCCGCAACTCAGGAGGAATATTGAAGCTTACGTCGATGACATTGTGGTAAAGTCTCGGGAGGCCAGAACCTTGATACAAGACCTGGAGGAAACCTTCGCGAGCCTCAATGCAGTGAACCTACGGTTCAACCCAGAGAAGTGTGTGTTCGGAGTCCCCTCGGGCAAGCTCTTGGGTTTCCTCATGTCCCATCGAGGCATCGAGGCTAACCCGGAAAAGGTCAAGGCGGTGGAAGACATGAGCCCGCCAAAGACCCTCAGAGAAATGCAGAAGCTCACGGGGCGTGTGACCGCGCTAGGGCGCTTCACCTCCAAGTTGGGGGAACGAGCGCTGCCCTTCTTCCAGCTAATGAAGAAAAAGGGGCCTTTGAGTGGACTGAAGAGGCCGACAAGGCGTTCCAGGATCTCAAGAGATACCTGACCAGCCCACTGGTCATGGTGGCTCCGCGCCCTCAAGAGCCTCTGGTGCTTTACCTCGCCGCCACTCCCTACTCCGCCAGCACAGCCCTGGTGGCAGTTAGAGAAGAGCGTCGAATCAAAACCACGACAGCAGCCCGGGACAAGGCAGAACAGGAACAAGGAAGGCCCACAGAAACCGCCACCGCGGCTGAGGAGGATCAGCCACCGCAGAGGAATGCACCGGAGGCGGAAGAGGCCCCTCTCCCAGATGGCCAGTCTCAGGAGGCCTCATCGCCTCAAGAGGCGCCATGGTCTCCGAAGGGAGCCTCCAGCACTGACGCACCCAACCTCGTTGAGCACCTAGTGTACTTCGTCAGCACGGTGTTGCGAGATGCGAGGGCACGGTACCCCATGCCTCAAAAAATCCTCCTCGCACTACTGGTGGCCTCGCACAAGCTGCGGCACTACTTTCAGGGTCACCCCATCAAGGTCGTCTCGTCATACCCCCTGGAGAGAGTGCTCAGGAGCCCTAACTCAGCTGGAAAGGTCGCTGAGTGGAACATAGAACTGTAAGCGTTTCAGCTCGAATTCAGCACGACCAGAGTCATCAAGGGAGCAGCGTTGGCGGATTTTGTGGCAGAATGGACGGAGGCACCAGGCCTCAAGGCAGACGAGGATCGGTCCCTCTCCTCGGGAAGTGAGGCGCCAGAAGGCTGGGTCATGTACTTCGATGGGGCGTTCTCCAGGCATGGCGCTGGGGCTGGGGCGGTGCTTATATCGCCCACTCAGGACAAGCTCTACTACGCTGTGCAGCTCTGTTTCCAGCAAGGTGAAAAGGTCTCCAACAACATAGCGGAGTATGAAGGTTTAATAGCGGGCTTGAAGGCCGCAGCTGCCCTGGGAGTGAAACGCCTCACCATCAAGGGCGATTCGCAGCTCCTTGTCAATTTCTCCAACAAGGTGTATGAGCCGAAAGATGAGCACATGGAAGCCTACCTTGCGGAGGTCCGCAGGATGGAGAAGCAGTTTTGGGGGTTGGAGTTGCAGCATGTGCCCCGTGGCACCAATCAGGAGCCGACGACATCACCAAACGGGCGTCCAGGCGGTTACCTCAGGAGCCTGGCATTTTCGAGGAGCGGATCTTCAAGCCCTCAGCCCTCCCGTCAATGTCAAACACGGCTCAGCCTTGGGAGGAGCTCCCCCAGCCACCTGCCAGGGGAGCTCCGGCCTGTGGCCCGGCCTCAGGATCATGCCTGCTCCTGACGATGGAACCTCAGGAGGGATGCTGGATCACGGAGCTCCGGAGTTACTTAACACAAGGGACCCTGCCGGAGAAGGAGGAGGAAGCGGAGCGAGTGGCACGCCAGGCCATGGCGTACTGTATCAAGGATGGAGAGCTCTACCGGAAGCGACCAAACGATGTATCCCTGCGCTGCATCTCCAGGGAGCAAGGGAAGGAACTGCTGGAAGATATACACGGCGGAGAGTGTGGACATCATTCATCATCACGGACCCTCATCGGCAAGGCGTTCCGCAGTGGGTTTTATTGGCCCACCGCGCTCAATGACGCCGTCGAATTAGTGAAAGCTTGTGAGGCCTGCCAGTTCCACGCCAAGCAGATCCATCAGCCAGCAGGAGGCCTGCAGACCATACCCCTTTCATGGCCATTCGCAGTCTGGGGGCTGGACATCTTGGGCCCGTTTCCTCGGGCGCCAGGGGGCTACCACTACCTCTACGTCGTTGTGGACAAGTTCACCAAGTGGGCTGAAG